>NW_028288632.1:310833-466250 GCF_059628265.1 Tinamus guttatus
AGGGGGGTTGGACTAGATGATCTCTAGAGGTCCCTTCCAACCCTAAGCATTCTATGATTCTATGATTCTATGATCACCAAATCCGACTGCATCACCACCATGCCTGCTGGTCCATGTCCTAAGTGCCTCATCTACACATTTTTTTGAACACTGCCAGGGCCGATGACTACATTGCTTCCCTAGGCAGCCTGTTCCAATGCTTCATCACTCTTTCTGTGCAGAAATTTTTCCTAATATCTAACTCGATTTTATCACACCCATATCTCCAAAATAGGTCAAACTTGAGGAATGATCTCAAGAAAAAAAGGATTTGATTTAATTAAGTGATCATACTTTGAAAATATCTTGTTACATTTGTGGAGTCAACATGGTTGTGCCACTCGGGGAAGACGCAATATGGGTTTCAGATCCATGACATGCCAGCCCGTATTTCTCAGCCCTTCTGTCCTGATTTGCTCTGAGCTGTGTAGAACTGCTGGTATGTGAGCATGGACTGTTAGTCAAAAGCTTCCATTCTTTTGCCAAGAAAGCTGGTATTTTCTTTAAAAAAAGTCTAACTGAAGTTGTGGTCTATTCTACCACCAATTTTGACCTAGAGTTATCAGATGTATAATCCTTGAGTGCTCTATGGTTCCTCCCATTGCACATGGAGCAACAGCAGAACATGGTTCATTTTGAATACATACCCACACATTTGCTGCCCACAAAGTGGATTCAAAGAAGACCACATCTGTGCCAGATGGGCTCAGGATTCGGCAATCGATGGACAAGAAATAGACTTAATAACAATGATGCCTTTAATTAACACAAAATAGATACAAGTACAAACGAAAACGAATTGGTTAGTACGTGTGAACACAAAAAAGTTACTTACTGAATAATACTTGCCAGCAGAATTACGAGACCACGCATCTCTCCAAGGTAGTGGGCTGGAGGGGCCGGCAGGCTCTCAATCATAGCGGGCGCCCCCGTGGGAGACAACATTGGCCTCGATATTGGGAGTCTCCGTCCCCCAAAACTGCCCTTCGTATTTTATCCCCTGGGGCCACGTAGGGCCAGCACGTGCCAGGAGGCCACCCGGGGCGGGTAAATCTCCGCCTTTCTGTTATATCATCCTTCTAGGACTGCGCCTGCGCAAATTCCAGAAGGGAGTCTCATCCCTCAATTTGGTGGTCTCACTTCCCTTATCCTTCTTGTTCTCACAATGCCTTTGGCCTTCAAACTTCCTTAGACAGCAGTTTGTAGTCAGGCTGGCTGCAAACCAGCCTGAGCAGCAGTTCTTGCTGCTTCTGAACTAACTTTGTTGGTTTAGATAACATGTTGCTTTTCGTTCTTCTTCAGGGATCCGAGTATTAAAACGTTCCTTTGTTAGTGGCCTCTGCTAAGCATTATCAAGATTCAGTGTTTTCCCTCCAAGCTCTGGATTTTGTTTTACACAATGCTTATTTATGGCTCTACATATCATAGAAATTTCCATCTCCAATACAACATTGTATGCCATGGAAAATCCCATTGCCAGCTGATACTTTTCTGAGTCAAGAAGCTGTATCACCCAGTGACAGCTTCTATTCGGCAAACAGATATTGATAACTGTCATTTAGCTAGTTTTTGATCCATTTAATGAGTGTTCTGCTCTTACTGCACTGCACTATTTTTTTGAGATTAGTGTCATGCGGTACTAAGTCAACTACCTTATAAAATTCCATATATATTATATCAATATTGTCTTCATCAATTTAACTTGCAGTCTTCTCAATAGATTTCTTTGGTCTGACTAATTTCTCTAAAAATATGCTGACTGACACTTATTATAATCTTACCCTTCAAGTCTTTTTCAGCTAAATCCTATAGCAACCTTTTCATTATCTTACCAAGACTGAATCAGGCTAACTAACTTACAATTATCTGTGCCATTCTCCTCATTCTTATTGAATAGTGAATATCACAATATTTTCACTCACTTGATTTTCCAGTGCTTAAATCCCAAGATTTATTAAAAATTAATAGGGATGCAGGAGTCACCTGAGCCAATTCTTTTTATAAAATTTAGATACAAAGAAGACTGAAAGAATCTTGCAGCTATTGTATAACATCTCAATAATTATTGGGTTAGAAAATAGTTCATCGGTCCCACTTGGTGTACAGGTTTCACCTTGCTTTCTTCCAAATATAGTAAGGAAATGTTTATTCTGTCTTTTCTATACCATTATAAGCAATCTGATCAGGTGCATCTAAGTGTGGCCCAACATTTCTAGACCTACTTTTTTATTTTAATGCCAATATTCTTAGTGATCTAAAAAAGCTTGACATTGTCCTCAAACCTTCCAGCAATAGGTCTCTTTTTTATGATCTGTTTCCAAATCTTCCATTTGTTATGAATTGCTTGTTTGTTTTTATTCACGTTTTTTTCTTAGCAACTGAAACCAGCATGGGCCGATGTTCTTTTCCTTGATGGTGGCTTTTTGTCAACTGATTAACTCTCTTCAAGTGCTCACAATTTCCATTCATTTTTTTCTACCCAGATATATTTCCCCAGTTGATCCAGATTATCACTTTCCTGGGATTTAATAAACTAATGCTTTTGAAGCTTTGCATGTTTGGGACTTTCTTGTGCTTGCCCCTGCTAAATATAGTTAGGTCATGAACACTAGTCTCTAGGCAACCAGCGACTTCCAGTACAGCGACTTTCATCCTTATTCCTTGTAATAAAGGCCAAAATATTTAGCTCATGTTGTCTGGCTTTTATGTTATAGAACTGGCATCTTACCAGCCTTTTGTGGAAAAAGGTTAGGTCACCATCACTTTGAATCCTAACGACAAGATTAGATCTCTTTTTAAAGGACATTCTTTGATCCAGTTCTGAAAAAAGTTATCCAGGCTCTTCACAAAAAGGTCAACCTAGGTGAAAATGGAGGTCTCTTCTGGCCATAGAGTCTAAGAGTCTCTGAACAAAAGAGAAAATCTACTGATTTCCAAATCTGACAGATTTGAATTTGAATCCTTCTGCCCATTATAGAGACCATTTCTGCTGTTAATCAGGCAAACCTTTATAATGCTCCTATGAACAGATAGGAAATACATTTGTGAAAATGTAACTGCTATTAGTAAAGTGATTCCACAGCTGCTACCCTGAGTCACAGTTGCTGATAGTATAAATACCCATATTTGTACTCCCTTTGCTGTAGAGCTGACCAATCTATGAAAAAACGACACCAAGTCTGTTCTGCAGTGGCAGTAGTTGAATTACCTGCTGAATTCCAATGAAAAACTGCAGAAATACCTAGGTGGATCTGCAAGGCATATTCTGATCGCACACATCATAAACATGGAAATCTTAGTTTGCACCAGTGTGAAGGTGATTCAGGTCCTTTCTTCCCAACTACTGCCTTACTGGTGTTAGGGGTTGTGGGCAAAAATGCAAGACCAAAAGGTGAAGCCTTTTGCTTTGCCTTTGAAAATCAGCTAATATGGCAGAAGTAGTACTGTGAGAAAATAAGTATATGTCCCCAGAGTGATTTCTGCACTAGAATTGAGAGTAGCCAGGCTTGCATATAACTGCACTTCTGATTTCTCACATCTTCATTTAGTAATTGAGATTAATTTATCGCAAGAAGAAAGAAGTGGCTCCTGTTCAATAGTGTTCCTGTTTAAGAAGTCCTGTGAGTTGATACCACATACCCAGCTGGTTATGACTCTTCTTGAAAATTAAGAATGTTGTATCTAAGGACTAGACATATGGTATGTTGTATGGCTGCTAATTCTTGTTATATGCAATTGGGCACATATTGGAAATGAATTATGAATTCTTCCTTTTGTGTAAAGTACATGTCTGCCATTAGAGGTCCCTTTTCAAACAGCTATTTGGGGCTGTGATTGTGCTGCACTGTGTAGCCTTCTCTTGAGCTGAAAACTTTAACTCTAACACCAGTCCCTTAACCTGTTGTGTTCAGGCAAATTGTCCCCTGTAGAAGTGGAAGGTTAAGAAGACACAAAGCTGGGGAACATGTACGTGAATTCCCTCCTCTGTACACTGCCTCTTAAGGTAACTCCAGCAGTTGAGTGCTCTATTCCTCAGCTGCCCTCTCTAAATTGTGCCTGTGTGAGCACAAGAGTGTGGTCCTTCTCTGTTCTGTTGTAAAGTCAATCAGGTTAGCGTGAACCGATGAAGATCTGCTGGCACTTCCTTCTTCCCAACCAAGAAGTATGCTTGACTGCCTAACCTCAAGGCAAGTGCAATACATGGGAGAAAAAAACAAGCAGTGCCTGATGATGCAGAAAAAAGTGATTCAAATGACCTGTCAATTCTGTGGCTGGGGATAGCCTGGGATATAGCCTAGGATGTGAAAAAATATGTCAAGCTGACCTGTCCTGTAGGTGGAACTCAGAACACCATGGCTAATTCTAATGAGTGTCTCGCTCTGGTTGACATTCCTCCCCTCCAGATTTCCCCCACAGTTTAAGTTATGTGGAATAACATAGTTCACATCCTATGATTTGTGTTGTGAGACTGCATTACTAGGCACTTGCTGTGCTCACTTTCAGAGGTATTCGCCCTTTAGTTTTGGACAAAGCTTGCAGAGGCAGTGGGAATGCTCCATGATCTTCGGAACAAAGGTATTATTTAAATAATTGATTTTGCTTAATTGTTACTAAAAGAGCAGATTCTAGATATTAGAGGAAAACAATCGCAGAATCAAAAAGAAAGTGATAAGTTCTCTTAAGACTGGATATCTGAAAATTCTTGGATATAACAAAATGATGGTACCGAAAGAAGGGACAGGGAGAGGGAAAAGAGAGCATCAGGGAAAGAGATTTTTTTTAATGCAACAGCATAATTAATCAGCCAACAGAATTTTAAAATGTAACCTGAATTTGAATTTTTTTGAAGGAGAATGAGTGTTAGAAAGAGTTTAGCAAATGATTAGGACAATGGCATTTTCTAACTGGAGAAACACATGGGGAAAAAGCAGTTGCTTGGATAATGGTATGTTTTAAAATATACTGCTTGTTGGATGTTTATGTGAATGCATGGTTGAGTGTTTGGTTGGAGAGTATCTTAACTCTGGCCATGCTATGTTAGGGATTTTCCTTAAGATGTTCTCTCCTTTGATAACACCTGTTCAACTCAACAAGTGTTTACAGGATGAGTGATGCTGAGTGTTTAAAGTCTGAGGAACACATTTTTAGCATAAAGTTGTTTAGAAAGCTCTGGAATACTTTTCACGATGCACTGGTAGCAGGGTCTTAACCATAACTATCCTCTCTCCAGGAGACTCCCAATATGACTAGTGAAGCTAATCAGTGATAGCTAGTGTGGAAATTTTAGAAAATACCCTACTCTAGAAAATTCAGAAGAGAGGATTACTAGTTTAGTGGATAGTTTTGATTTGAGTTCATGGTGAAAGATGGGTGATAGAAGACAAGTATCTGATACAAAAATAAACTAAGTACATGTTCCTAGACACCCTTAAGGAGTGTGTTTTGAAAGAAAAAGAACACTGAAAGAAATTAGGAGTTTAAGAGTACACACCTGACACACTGTCTCTCAAGGAACTATTACTATATATCCAAGAAGTGACAAGTAAAATAGAGCTAATTAAACTGGTAAAAATACCAGATACAAAACTCTTGTGTTCCCTCAGAAATTTACTCTTCACTTTGCACTTATTATACATTGAATTTGGGGGGACAAGATACAGAAATCATAGGCCAGTCTCAAAATGAGTCCCACAGAGTTTCCTGGCAATTATTCTCACAAGTAAAAGGAGTGAGATCACCTCTCTCTCTCAAAAATCTATCCCCAAGTTCTTTAGAAAGGGAATCCCCATGTGCTCAGCTGAGCGGGATTTGCCTCAAGGTTTCTCTCAAACTAGCCCAGAGCAAACAAAAGCAGTCGTGAATAGGGCCAATGAAGTACTTGCGTTCATGTGGTTTCTCCTCCTTGCAGAGACTGAATTGCAGAGATAGTAACTAAAAGGTTGAGCGTGACCACTAACAGCATACTAACACCAATTAAAATACTTCTCTGTTTTTCATCTCTGACATCCACACATGATTTCATCAATCCTAGGTCAATGGGATTTTTCCAGGGATGGCTGATAGGGCTCTATGAGGCAAGAAAAGCATTTGTCATATAAAGCTAGTCTTATTTAGCAAGGGAAAATTGTTATCTCCTTGAAGATCTGCATTGCATGATTACGGATGATAGAAATAATTTTTAAGCCCTGTGTCTTCAAAGAACTACCATCTATTTAGTTACAATTGGGATCCTGAAAAAAAAAGTGTCACTTGCACATCCAGATGCAGCCAGCATGTGAATGGAAAAGCTGCACAGGCACAGAGCCACCATATTCTGAGATGGAGCCGAGTGTTCAGTTCAGTCTCCGTCACATATCGCCACTGTGCAGGCTCCAATGTCTCTGTTTCCCTTCTTACCTAGTACTCCCTTAAGTAGTAAACAACTCTGGGACAGAACTAGTCTTTCAATGTTAGGGGCCACAGATATAAATAAAAGAGAACCAAACAGAGAATTTTTATGGAAAATGCCAAAGAAATGGTGCAAGTAAGGAAAAAGAGATGATGTAACTCCCTTTCTTCCTCTTAGAGTTCTGGAAGTGGGCTCCAAAGTGTTGCATTTGCAGGTGAAAGACACCCTGTAAAAAACAAAAGAGAAGTTGTTCACAGAACTGAAGTTTTATTGTCCCATTTCTTGATTCAGCAACTCTCATAACACAGCTCATATAAGAAAAATGAACATTTTGTCACATTCAGTGACATCTGTAAGGTATGTGGGATTACCTCTCTCTGCAGAGTCCCAAGAACTTTCGTCATGCAGTCATCTGCAGCATCACCTTTCTCCTAGAAGACAACAGTCTGAAAACTCTGATACAATCTTGGAGACTTCTGTCCTCATTCCTCCAAATCCATCTGATAAAGAAAGGCAGGAAGAGAGTGCTGTATCTGCTTTTATTGTTTGATTTTTTTATCTTTTTTTTTTTTTGGCCTTTTACTTCTCCCTCTCTTAAGTTTTCAGTTCCAGTTTTGGTCTTTGCTGCTGTGAGACAGTCATTGCAAAACATGCAAAGCAGTACACTATATCTCTTTTGTTTATTTTCAGTTGCTAACACATTTTAATTTCTCTACTTATGGACTGTATTAGCTCCAAAGAAAAGAACTCTCCAGTTTTGGTTTTGACTGATAGCTGAAATTCTTATCTGCAGGATGAAAATATGACTGCTGGGAAGGAGTGCCAGATGTAGTTTTCTGTGACTTGGCACAAACAATTTCATTTAGGCAAACAGTTGTGTAGTTTAATTCAACAGAGCCCAGCCTTGAAGGAAACTCCCTTGATAAAAGTACACTATGTAGTAGAATGCTTTATGTTGTGGTAGGCTGGAGCAAAAAGAGAATGATCTCTGATTACAAGAGAGTCCACACAAACCTTGTCTCCTGCTATGACTCAGATGAGTTTCACTGATAACCAGGAGAATTATCTTTATCCTGAGAGAAATTTAGGCTTCTTTCTCCCCTTTGCTAAGAAAAGGCAAATTGTATCTAGAAAAGAAATAAGTCATAATTTTGCATGTTATAGTACATGCACAAAAAGCACAACAGCTGACTGGAGGAATTTCTACATTAGACTTTCTAACAGGAGAGGAGAGGTAAAAATAAAAATCAAAGCACACCACTATAATATAAGACATCCAGGCAGGACCCTGGGCAGCAGTCTTGCTCCTTTCAAGTAGTGTAAGAAAGCTGAGGAGCTTCTACACCTGCTCCAGTGAAAGAGCATTCACCAGAGGAATTGAAAAGAGAATGAGGGACCTTGGCAAGTGTTGTGTGGCACATCCTTTCAATTACAGCAAAATGGCACAGGACAAGCATAAATGCGCTGCTTTGAAATGTTAGCCAGGAGTTTTATAGACAAGTACCACAAATGAGAATGGTGCAGACATGTGGCCAGATAAGAGTCATCTATAAATAAAATTAGCTTCTCCTTGCAACACCTCTATGACTTCCTTGGAAAGTAAAATACAGGAAGCAAAAGGAACAGTTTTATGTTGTGAACACCACAAGCCCAAGTGAGTCAGTCTGAAAAACTATGTATTTTGTCACGCTTAGTGGGAGAACTTCTATCTGAATGCTGATGATTTTACTGTTACTGTCTTAAATGTTGTCTCTATGAGCACGAATGTTTGATGTTCTTTTGTAGCTAATGGAAATCTTAAATTCTCTCTCTCTTTGTAAGGTATTGCTGCCAATGTGCCTCAGGTGATATCAATTCTCAATCACACTGCACACATATCCTGCTTATTTCAAAAATCTCAGGAAATTGACATTAAAGACTTAATAGTTTTTTGGCAAAAAGGTGATGGCGATGTTGAGGTTGTGCACAAAGTATACTATGGCCAGGAAATATATGAGAACCTTAGCCCTAAATATGTAAATCGCACCAGGATGGACATGGACAGATGGACCTTACAGTTGCTAAATGTGGAGATCATGGATGAGGGATGGTATACATGTGTTATACAGCACAGACAGAAAGCATCGACAAAGATCATACACAAATCTGTGTGCTCACTGCACACCATTGGTAAGTAATCAGTGCTCTTTGGTTATCTTTTTTTTGTTGTTGTCTGTCACTTTGTTCAGTCTAGAAACATGTGTCCCCCGCTTTCCTTCCCTTGCTACCACTGGTGATGTATTCTGCTCTGTAGCAGAATTCCTAAAGATGGATAAATGAGCATTTTCAGTAGAAGGTCCTCAGATCTGAAACAGCAGCAGTTGAAAGCAATTACATGGAGTAGAAAATGAGACAATAATTCACCCAATATCACACCATTCCTGACTCCCAACTTGCCATGCTTTATACTGAAAACCATCTGCCTTCTTCGCCTTCCCTCCTGTAAATGTTTCATGTCTTCTAGGACCCTGGAAAATACATTTTTTATTTGCATCTGGTCCACCGCCTTTTATTAAAAGCAATAGTATTAGCTTCATTGTTGGTAGATTTCCAGTGAAATATAATAAGATTTCTGCAAACACACAGCTATTTTATGGTGATATAAATCATAGAGAAAATAAAGAAAAGAACAACTCATATGTGGAGGAGTAGAAATTCATATGCTCACTTAAAGGAAGACTGAAAATATCTCTCTGGAAAAAACGCAGGCATTGATGATATTCAGCCTGATTTCTGCATATTATCAGAGGAAAAGTTAGAAAATTATCTAATAGGGGAATGGTGTTCAGCGAGGAAGCATTTTTTCATGGTGTTTTCTAAAATTTATAGTGATTTCTAATATATTTTGCCTTATTTTTTTCCATTAAATTGTTCTGCAGGTTATCTTGTCCATATGCCTGTGTTTTCCACTGTAATAGTTCAGTCACCAATAAGAACAGTTTCTGGCTTCTACCCATGTTCTCAGGCTTCAAGATATTATATCAAAAGAGAATGGGCAAGCTGTAATAGCAGCCAAAAAGGAAGAACCAGGTTGTATGAGGCTATTCAGCCTTGTGCTACCAGCAAGTTCTCCCTGGATCCACAAACAGAAAACTCTGATTATTAATACTGATTCTCACAGAATCTGCTTCATGTATCTTCAGCAAAGTTTTAGGTCTCAAAGACTCACAGTTTATACTTAATATCAAGGCATCCAACTTAAGAGGAATTTAGAGGAAATCAACTATTCAATTAATTGAGGTAGTTGCATCCACTTAACCAGCCTGTGAAAACATGCTGTAGAAGTCACATATTTATGTACAAAACCTGTCCAAATCTTTAGGGTTTAATTTAGGATGCCTGATTTAAACTACTGGCTGCAATGTTTCTTCTAAATGACTTTCTGTTCAGTAATCTCCCTAAGGAAGGAACAGTATACAGTCATGTTTAAACATAAAAAAAAATATAATATAAATTAGAACATAAAATAGTAATGTTGGAGTGTACTTATTGTTAAAAGCAAATATTTTGTGCTTATGTTCTTAGTTCCTTAATTGGTCTTAGAATATCGTATCATATCATACAATACATGGAAGTTTTTTCATAGTATGGGGTAGTTATTTCACACTTAAAATGGACTTGAGTAATACTGAGTGTCTCAGTGCTGCACAAGAATTATAGGGTAATCATACAAAGCTATTTAGATCATTTGATGGCCAAACCTTGTTCAAAAATACTGAAGTAGCTCCCAATACAGTTTACATGTGTTATTTATATGTCTTACATAAAGACAATTTATACTAATGTATTAGGTGTATGTATTGTTTTCAGACAAGATTGTATATATATATATATGTGTGTGTGTGTGCGTGTGTATATATAAGGAAAAGGAACACAGATGGTTCTCCAGAGGGGAGAATTTTACAACAGGATGCTTTGGCTGTTAAACAAAGTAGGGATCATAATGACAAGCAGCTTAGGAAATTCCTCTTCCTCTGCTATAGCATAATTTTAGTGCTTCCTTTGCACGGATCAATAAGTCAGTGAGACTAGGGAAGCTATTTTCAAATAGACACCATTCAGTGTGATGAGGGGGAAACTGATGGTAGAATACAGACTATAGTTTCAGTGTCCTCATTTTAGAAAAAGGTTGTTGAAAAACTTCGAAATGTGAAGAAAAGATCTATAAGAGCTATCTGAAGTCCACACTGCAGCTGGAGATTTTAAAAGATCAGCCTTTTTAGCTTATTGTGAAGAACATTGAGAAAAGACTTTTTTGAGTGTGAAGAAACCTGAAACATCCAAAAAATATTAATAGAAGACTGAATAATACAGTGAAGACATACAGAACAACAAGTTGCTACAAGGAAGTGAGAAGTAAGGCAACATGTCACTTTAGAAAAAGACAGAAAAAAAACAGCTGGGGTGATAAAGACTGTAAAAAATACCATGGGCCTGGTGGTTTCTTGAGGTATTTAAATCTACGTTCATCCCATCTTTTTGAAAGACATGCTATCTTTAAATACGAATTATGTCCTTAAAGATGCTTTTCTGTGAACTTTAACAATCTAGATACAAAGCTCACAAAGAAGTATCTCACACTCTGCATGCCACTAACATTGCTTTTCAATAAAATTATATTTCTGAAGTCATTAAAATGAAAATACTTTGATAATGATACTGATTGAAACTCTTAAGTTACTTTGATAATTTGACAATTTTCACAAGTATGTGTTACACTTCTGTCCTTCCTATAAAATACAAGGAGAAAATAAATACTCCAGACCAGGTGCCTGAAGGAATAGTCACCTAAGAAAGCCAAACTTTGAGGAGAAAGGGGAATCTTTAGCTCTTGTGAGAAACAACTTTGTCAAATTTTGAACCATCTAATAGAGCTTTAACTAAAAAAAAATTATTATTCTTGTTTTATGTTTAAATAATTCTTTCCAATCCTGTTCTACTCATTATTTTTTGAGCCTGGAGAACATAACCCTTTTTAAATCAACAATTATGTTTTTCATGGACCAGGATGAGTATCCAATGGCACAAAGCAAAAGAAACTGTTCTGTGATCACTATCACATAAAAGCTGAGCTGAGGGAATCAAGTTATCAAGATATCAAGTTTAGAGGAGTGAATTTCTTTTTGTGCTTCACAATGGTTATCCATGATACTGACAGATTGCCTAGCAGATGGACTTGCCTGGCTCCTCGTGCAGTTATTCTGCCTGTACGCCTGAAAGCCATTGAGTAGTCCATTGAGGAGATTTGCATTCAGTGATTTGTTTCATTCCCGTGTGGATTGATGTGTTTTTGTCTTCTCCTATGATTCCACTCAGAAATGAAGAACTGAACTTAGCGAACCCATTATATTTAGAAAGAAGGGGTGAAGCCCAGCAAAATCTTGCCATCCGCATCCTGCAAAAAAAAAAGGAAGCTTTCTTTAGACTCAAAAACGTAGAAAGACACAATATATTTAGCAATTGAACAGAAAGGAAGATGGTGATGTCTGAAGGGTAGAAATCTTCCAATTTATTCAGGAGTGACCAATACTCAGAGTAAGTGCAGCAGGCAGCTCCTCCAACTGTCCATATGGAGCACTGGATCTCCTTCACAGATTTGACAGAATTACAAAAGACTATGCCAGACCTATTTAACACTGTGATCACTCACTATGGTCTCCCTTTTCACCTGAGGGACACTAGCAGTGAGTATCACTAGCTAAGTGTCAGTATTGTAAGGGCAATAGCTGACTTTGGAAAATCCAGAGACTGCAAAAGAATAAGCCATTTAAAAATCAAAACATATTCCAAGCCAGTGCAGTTCTTCAGTTGGATAGCTCCGTTTGATCCCTGTGACTTTTTCTTCTGTCTTTAATTATGCACTGTGATATTGTAAAATCCTAACTTTAAGACTTGAAGAAAGCTGAACTTTGTGGCATACAGAAAGGAATGTCTCAGGAATAGAAGGAATTTGGCCACAGTCTTCTGAATCAATCTTCACTGGAAATATGATCAAAAAAATATGATCAGGCTCTTAATCGCAAGTCATAAATGCTTTTGGCAAAGGCAGAGTGGCTTTGTGGCATGAACTTTCTTGCACAGCTCCACGGTAGAAAGAGGAACATCAGGTTCCCCAGTTCCAGAGAAAAGTTGTGCGATTCCTATCAGAAATTTAAAGTCAGCTGGCTTAAAGGCATTCTTGGAATATAGTTTCTAGTTATTTAAACTTTTTTTTTTTTTAACCATCCAATTCAGTATGTCCAGCCAGTGAGTACCACCACACTTTGTTCCTCTGTATTCTGACTAGGTTGTTCAGATGGATGTAGAGACAGGAAACTAACTGTGAGGGATCACTCTTATATGTATAAATCTAAATAAACAATATGAACTTAATGAGAGACGGAAACAATATTATAGAAGTAGACCATGTTTCAGTTTGGTTGACTATGTTTTTACTTTTTTAAATTTTCCTTCTATGTTTGAAGACCTATACACTACAGTAGTCTCAACTACAGGATGTAGTTATACTTTTCAGAATAGATTCTCTATTTCACTTAAAATGTGCCAGCTCTATAGTTTTGAACAATGTCTGTACTGTGTATTCTTCAACACCAGTGACATCTTTCAGGAGCAAGAATGCAGCAAAAACAAGGCAAAAATCTTCTGAGTTCTTGATAGCCTTTTTAGGCTACAAAAGAAGGGACTCATTCTCAAGACTCACTTTCAACAAGAGTGGGGACTCATTCTTGAGATAAGGGACGTTCTCATGACACATGGACTCATTCTCATGGCACAATTATCACATTGTCAGGACAAGTTTCAGCTCAGACTTTCATTTGGTGGAGATAAATTTTCTATGTTTTCTACTGGGTATAGATATTAGTTTATTGTAAATGATGATGTGAGCTGCTAGATACTATCTCAAATTTTACTCCACTTTCATGGTGGCTGAGAAAATTTGCATGTCCTTTGAGTGAGTAAAACCATTTGGGAGTCAGTTTATTAGGCTAATACACTAATATTCCAAATATTTTCATTGAGGTTAATATCATTCAAGTTTTATTAAATGTCGAAGGTCTCATTTTTATGAAGAAGTTTATATTTGCTGGAAGAATTATTTAATGACTTCTTATTAAAGTACACATTTTTCATGTAAAAACTGATGTTTAATCACTGTATTGCTTAATTATTAGTGCATTAATGTGTTACTGTTAGTTAGTACTTGAAAGGCTTGAAATAGGATGATAGGTCTCCATGAACAAGAACCCTAACAGTGCTAAGGCATATGTACTTGCATAGGGAATTGAAGGACAGTAATAAAAGATAATGTGTGGTGCGCCAGGGACCTTCAAGGTGTGCTTGGAGAAGATAAAGTAGTTGAAGAGGATATATTATATTTAGATAAAAAGCCAGAAGGAGTCTGAACACCTGTCTAGTGTTACATCTGTATTTTGTAAGTAGCCGCAAATTCAGTATGACATAAGCTGTTTTGATCCTAATATAGAAAGATCCTCCTGTAGCACCTCTGGGTCCCTCCAAACAAGGAGGCACCTGGCTATAGCTGAATAAACTAGTTTTGATGTGATCTCAGCTCTGTCTAGGTCTTGACACACTCAGAGACCTGTGAGCAACTCATTTCTATAGCAATTTTTTTTTTTTGCATGTTGGTGTTTTATTCTACTGTCATTAAAGCAATACATTAGAGAGTATAAAAAGTGGTATTCTCAGGGATGAAATATACCCATCTTTAGTTCTTTGAAGTAAATGACAAGATATTGTTGCAATAATGAAGAATGACACAACTGAATGTTTTCTATGTTCACAGAGCTGGACAGCTGTGCACAACTCTGTATGCACATATCCTTGGCTTGTTGACATATGTACATCACAGACTAGATCCAGAACTGCAGTCTGAAAACTTAGCCTTTCGATTCTGTGCTGCAGATTGCCTAATATCCCTCCAATGGTACACATCTCGAAGGGAAGGGCTCTGGAGCGGACGCTCGTCCCGGAGCTCCTTGTCTAGAGGCGAGCAACAGAGCGAGAGGCAGCCCCAGCGCCGACCCCCGTGCGGGCAGTGCTGAGCTCCCGGCCAGAGGCGGCTCTGACTCAGCGGGGGCGGAGCCGGCAGGGCAGGCGGGAATTTAAAAGCTGCCCTCAGGGAGCGCGAGCGACCAGGAGCGCGGCGCGGCAGTTAGTTAGTGCAGGCAGGAGGTGCGGGCAGGAGTCAGGGAGTCTCCCAACGGTGTGGAAAAGAATCTTTTCCCCGGACTCTTCTAGCTGCGGGAGATCAGGTAAAGACATGGTCTCCACTCGGCAGAGAGCTTCTGCCAGGAAGACTGTGGCGACCCAGACTGAACTGCCACAGAAACATGCAGCGGTCCAGGTTTCTGGCTGCGGGGAATGCCTGAGCCTCTCCACGTTACCGGGGAGTGGCGAAAGCACAGCCTGCCTTAGGTGTGAGCAGGTGGATGACCTGCTCAACCTGGTGGCGGAGCTAAAGGAGGAGGTAGAACGACTGAGGGCCATCAGGGAATGCGAAAGAGAAATAGACTGGTGGAGCTGCATCCTGCAGTCTTCCCAGGAAAGCCACCCTGAGAACCCCCCAATTCAGTCAGGAAATCCAGTGCTCTCTTGCCCTAGGGTAGAGGGGGTGGAATTAACAGTATCCAGGGATGACCAACAATGGAAACGGGTCCCCACTCGAGGTGGCAGAAGATCCCCTCCACGGCCCACCTCATCTCCACCGGTGACCACGTTCAACAGGTACAAGGCCCTGGAACATGTGGATCAGATAGAGGAGGCCTTGAACCAAGGCCCGTCTAGGGGGCTCTCTCCTGAGAGGCAGTCTAATCCATGCTGCAAGGCTGCTCCCCCTAAAGTGAAAAGGAGCACCCGGAAGAAGCGGCGGGTGATCGTCGTGGGTGACTCCACGCTGCAGGGCACGGAGGCACCGATATGTAGACCGGACCCCTCATCCAGAGAGGTCTGCTACTTGCCAGGGGCCAAAACAAAGGATGTTACAGAAAGGCTCCCAAGAATTGTTCAAGAGTCGGACTATTATCCTCTAGTATTGTTTCATGTGGGTGCTAATGATGCCATGGGGAAAATGAGGGACGTCAAGCAAGACTTCAGAGCCCTAGAGATGGCCATCAAAGGTACGGGTGCCCAGGTAGTATTCTCCTCTATTCTGCCAACGAGGGGAATGGACTCAAGGAGGAGAAGGCGAATATGGCAGCTTAACAACTGGCTGCGCCGCTGGGCTTGGCAACAGGGTTTTGGCTTCTATGACCATGGGACTCTGTTTGATGACCACCAGCTAGTGGGGAATGATGGGACCCATCTTAGCAAGAGGGGCACACATCTCTTTGCCAAAAGGCTGGCCAACCTGGTTAGGAGGGCTTTAAACTAGGCAAGAAGGGGGAAGGGGAGTGGCACACTGACACAGCAAGCAGTACCGCACAGTCCAGGTCAGATGGCGTCCAGTGGGAGTATGCTAGTGGGGAAGTGAGGATAGGAAATGATCACGGAGGGTCCTCTTTCACCCGTCCTGGGAAACCTGTGGCCTCTGTTGCTTCCCTGAAATGCCTGTATACCAATGCGCGAAGCATGGGGAATAAGCAGGATGAACTGGAGATCTGTGTGCGGTCCCAGCATCATGATCTCATTGGAATCACAGAGACGTGGTGGGATAGCTCACACGACTGGAGCGCTGCCATGGAAGGCTATGTGCTCTTTAGGAAGGACAGGCTGGGAAGGTGAGGTGGTGGAGTTGCTCTTTATGTGAGAGAGCAACTGGAATGCATGGAGCTCAATCTGGGAGTGGAGGATGAGCGAGTTGAGAGCTTGTGGGTAAGGACTAGAGGGCAGGCTAATGTGGGAGACACTGTGGTGGGTGTCTGCTACAGGCCACCTGACCAAGACAAGGAGGTTGATGAGGCCTTCTATAGTCAGCTGGATATTGCCTCACAGTCACAGGCCCTGGTTCTCATGGGGGACTTCAACTACCCCGACATCAACTGGGAGGACAACACAGCCAGGCATAAGCTGTCCTGGAGGTTCCTGCAGAGCGTCGACGATAACTTTTTGACGCAGGTTGTGGAGAAGCCGACGAGGAGAGGTGGGCTACTGGACCTCGTGCTATCAAATAGGGAGGGCCTAGTAGGAGATGTGAAGGTGGGGGGTAGCCTCGGCTGCAGTGACCATGAGTTGGTGGAGTTCAGGATCCAACGAGGAGGAGGCAGGGCTGTAAGTAGCCTTGCAATGATGGACTTCAGGAGGGCCAACATTAGCCTCTTCAGGGACCTCCTCGGAAGAATCCCATGGGCTAGTGCTCTAGAAGGCAGGGGGGCCCAAGAGAGCTGGTTAGTTTTCAAGCGGCACTTCCTCCACACTCAGCAGCAGTGCATCCCTGTGTGTAGGAAGGCAGGCAGAGGGGGCAGGAGACCTGCGTGGATGAGCAAGGAAATTGTGGCAATGCTCAAGCAGAAGGCAGCGGTATACAGAATGTGGAAAAAAGGACAGGTCCCCTGGGAGAAATACAGGAACGTAGTCAGGGAATGCAGAGATGCGACAAGGAAAGCTAAGGCACGTCTGGAAGGCAAGCTGGCAAGGGACGTTAAAAATAACAAAAAAAAATTCTTCAAATACATTAACAGCAAAAGGAAGATCAGGGAAAACGTGGGTCCGCTGGCGGACGGGATGGGCACCCTGGTTACAAATAACACAGAAAAAGCAGAGTTGCTCAATGCCTTCTTTGCTTCGGTGTTTACCAAGGGCAGCCCTTTAGAGCCCCAGGCCCTAGAGACAAGAGAAGAAGCGGGTGGAGAGGAAGACTTGCCCTGGGTAGAGGAAGATTGGGTCAGGAAAGGAAACTCGATACCCACAAATCCGTGGGCCCTGATGGGATGCACCCCAGAGTGCTGCGGGAGCTGGCAGATGCCATAGCTAAGCTGCTCTCCATCATCTTTGAAAGATCCTGGAGAACGGGGGAGGTGCCGGAAGACTGGAAAAAGGCCAATGTCACGCCAGTCTTCAAAAAAGGCAAGAAGGAGGACCCAGGCAACTACAGGCCAGTCAGCCTCACCTCCGTCCCCGGAAAAGTGATGGAATGGCTCATGCTGGCCGTTGTCTCCAAGCCCATGGAGGACAAGAAGGTGCTCAAGAGTAGTCAGCATGGATTCACCAAGGGGAAATCTTGCCTGACTAACCTGATAGCCTTCTATGATGAAATGACCGGCTAGATAGACGAGGGGAGAGCGGTGGATGTCGTCTATCTCGACTTCACCAAGGCTTTTGACACCGTCCCTCACAACATCCTCCTGGGCAAGCTCCGGAAGTGTGGGATAGATGAGTGCACAGTGAGGTGGATTAGGAACTGGCTGGATGGCAGGGCCCAGAGAGTGGTGATCAGCAGTGCAGAGTCTAATTGGAGGCCTGTAGCTAGCGGGGTCCCCCAGGGGTCAGTCCTTGGTCCAGTCCTGTTCAATTTATTCATCAGTGACCTGGATGAAGGCACAGAGTGCTCCCTCAGCAAGTTTGCTGATGACACGAAACTGGGAGGAGTAGCCGATACCCCAGAGGGCTGCGCTGCCATCCAGAGGGACCTGGACAGACTGGACAACTGGGCGGTGAAAAACCTCATGCATTTCAACAAGGCCAAGTGCAAGGTCCTGCACCTGGGGAGGAATAACCCCAGACACCAGTACAGGCTGGGGACCGACCTTCTGGAGAGCAGCTCTGCGGAGAAAGACCTGGGTGTCATGGTGGATGATAAGTTGACCATGAGGCAGCAGTGTGCCCTCGTGGCCAAAAAGGCCAATGGGATCCTGGGCTGCATTAAGAAGAGCGTCTCCAGCAGGTCGAGGGAGGTGATCCTGCCCCTCTACTCAGCCCTGGTGAGGCCGCATCTGGAGTATTGTGTCCAGTTCTGGGCTCCACAGTACAAGAGGGATGTGGAGCTTCTGGAGAGAGTCCAGCGCAGGGCCACAAGGATGATCAGGGGCCTGGAACATCTGCCCTATGAGGAGAGGCTGAGGGAGCTGGGCCTGTTCAGCCTGGAGAAGAGAAGGCTGAGAGGGGATCTAATCAGTGTATATAAGTACCTCAAGGGAGGGAGTGCAGAGGACGGTGATGGTCTCTTTTCAGTGGTGGCCACTGATAGGACTAGAGGAAATGGCCGGAAACTGAAACACCAAAAATTCCATAGGAACTTAAGGAAAAATTTCTTAACAGTGAGGGTGACAGAGCACTGGAACAGGCTGCCCAGAGAGGTTGTGGAGTCTCCTTCTCTGGAGATCTTCAAAACCCGCTTGGATGCAGTCCTGTGCCACGTGCTCTAGGTGTCCCTGCGTATGCAGGGGAGTTGGACTAGATGATCTCTAGAGGTCCCTTCCAACCCTAAGCATTCTATGATTCTATGATCTCAAGCTCTTGATGTAAACATCTTTATATTAATCATGTGCTAAACTACCAAGTCAGGGAGGTACTCACCTCGTTTATATTTTCTCTCTTGCTCTTTTTAGCACATGCTGCAATTCAGTTTTGTCTTTTTTAATATTCTCTCTTTCCACTCAAGTCATCCATTTCAAAACTTCACTAACTTTAAAGTAATATATGAACAATATCTAAACCCTACCTTACTGCTATTCAAACAACAAGACTGTGGTGTCCTTTATCTTCTGTGTGGCCAGACACACACACACAACCCAATCAGTCCTG
Organism: Tinamus guttatus; assembly: GCF_059628265.1. Lineage (NCBI taxonomy): Eukaryota > Metazoa > Chordata > Aves > Tinamiformes > Tinamidae > Tinamus > Tinamus guttatus. Next base: position 329,999 of record NW_028288632.1, read on the forward strand.
AATTCAGCCTCAGAACTCTCTCACTCTAAAGCCCAACATCCTACACAGGTGGTCTACTTTGTGCATTGAAGTTTTTTTTTCATGTTTGCCTCCAAGAACAAACAATAACCAGTTCCTCCCTATGTGAGAGGGTGTCTGGAAATCTATGCCAAGACTCAGAGTCCTTCCCTCATATATTTACCCAACCAAAAAAGTTATAGCACTTGAAAAGCCAAGAGTTAGTTTTTCCAACAAGGCTTGATACATCAGAGGTATTTTTGAGCCACACTCACCACTAACACCATCAGCAGCTGTAACCTGGAAGAAGTCACAGCATTACTAAGTATATGAACAAGTATTCAAATGTATTAATCCTCTCCACTCATGGATAATGGGTGCAGTAGCAAAGCACGAGGAAAGCGCAGCTGATACGCTGGCATTTCTGCATTTTTGTCTTCCTTTGCTGTACATTTGGATTTCCTTCTCACTTAGCTGTGTTTTTTTTCTCTCATAGTGTGTAACAAATTTACTTAGAAGCTCCATAAACATGGCTAGCAAACAAAAGATCAGACTCATTAGATCATACTCATTAGATGCCACTATCTGTCATCGCTTCACTTAAAAACACCATTCTTTTTCTGTAGGCATAATATTATGGATCATAATTATGGAACACAGGAGTTCTGTAATATTATGGAACTAAAACAAACTATAATAAAAAAAAGACTAGGAAAAAAATGGAAAGCGGTGTGAAAAACCAGTACCCAGTGCTTTAAGGTATCTTCACATTTACAATGAACAGCAACACTTAAAATGAACAGTGACAAATTGTTTCAAGTTCTCTGATTAGCTGGACCGAAAACCTCTTGATTTTGCTGTGCTGCTTCAACAACCAATACCTTCATCTGTTTCTCAATTAGGGGACGGTGAAATGCTGCATTTCCAGAATATTCCACAGTCACTTCTGAGAGGACTGACATGACAAACCACCTCTTGCCGTATGTCCTTTTAGACGAATCATTCTTAAAAGACAGTGCTATCAGAAGCACACAGAATTAGGAAAAGATGCAAAAATCAGGTGAGAGTAGTTCAAATTGTAGTTACACTTACACACAGTTGATGAACCATGTATTGCCTGCCTTCTTCCGACACATACATGTTAAAAAAAAGCAGGTCTAATTTTTCTCAGAATCATTTCTCAGTGCTTTCCTGCAGCCCAGTGCCCCTGCTCTTAGCAAGAGGTGTTCCCTTTTTACACTGTTCAAAAACTGTGAACATCTCTACCACTTCAACAAATTTATTTCACATTTTTTTCTTACACCCATCCTTCCTTTGTCCTGAAAATTTAACCGAATACAGAGTTCAAAGGAGACTTTTCTGAGGGGAGTCAAGGTGCATCATTTAAACTACTTCCAGCTGCCCTTCCGCCTGCCAGAACTACAGGCTTCGTGTGCCAAAATGAACTGAGAGGGCCTGAGACGGCTAGTGTGACCCCTCCCAAAGGAAACATACCTGCTTTTTCCTCTCAAACAAATCTGCCTGAGTCAAGGAACACTACTATCTTCTTACCAGATGGGCTAATCTACTCTTTCTTCAGTTAAAGGCCATCTTTTGTCACTGGCTACATGGAACTCCTGGTTCCTTTTGAATCTTTCTGAATGAGAGTGCCTTTGATTTCATAATATATTTTCACTCCCACAACCAATTTTGGCGAGCTCGGGAGATCCAAGCAGATCACAGCAGCACTCTCTCCACATGCAGAAAACCGCCGCAGCCACGCGCCCCGCCGCCGTTGGTGCGATGCGCGCGCCGCTCGCGCCCCCTCGCGGCTCTCCGAAGGCCGCGGCGCGCTCGCTGCCGTAAACGGCCGCCCGCGGCTCCTGCCACGCTGTGGGCAGCCGCTGACTCTCCTGCCGACGCTGGCTCGGGTTTCAGTGGCGTTCAGAAGGCGTTCTGGTGAGACAGAGAGACGTGCCCAGATAAAACCGAGCTGGTTTGCTATACCCAGGCGATGCTGCTGGCAGAGCGAATAACAAGCATTTGACAAGACACGTGCAATCACTGCATGGGAAGATAACCCAGGTTGGAGGGGATGTCAGGAGGTCTCTGGTCCAGCCTCCTGTTCAACACAGGGCCAGTTCTGAGGTGAGACTAAGCTGCTCAAGGCTTTGCCAAGTCTGGTCTTGAAAACCTCCAGGTCCTCAGGGAGAAAAAGCTTTTGCTCATATCCAGTATGAACCTCTCTTTTTTTATGTCTATCATCTCTCCTCTGTGAGAAAATCACGGAAGAGATCATGTACATCATTGAGAAGGGCCTGACTCTTTTGTGTCAATAACCTGGTCATAGATATTGGAAAGATGCAATTAGGCATCTCTCATGCCTTTTCCAGACTGAAGAAACTGGGTTTGTCAGCCTCCTCTCCTAGGACAAGTACTTCAGGCCCTTGACCATCTTGGTGGTTTTCCACTGAACTTGCTTCACTTTAGTAATGTCCTTCTTGTATTCAGGAAGCCCAAAACTGGATTCAATCAATATTCTAGATATGGTCTAAGAAATTCTGAGTAAAAGCGGATTATACCATTTCCCTCAATCCATTGGCAATTCTCTCGTTAACACAACGAGAGAATTTTTTGCTCCCCGGCACTCTTATAGCTTCAGCTACATGGTTAGAAACCGTATCACCAACATCTTCCTTTCTTTCACCTCTTCCTTTGTGGTATCTAACACTTTTGGAGATGAGCTGTTAAGAGCCTATGCATGCACTCTGGCAGTCTTTAACAGCACATATTACAGTTTTCTTGTCATTTCTTATCTTCTTCTCAGCTGTTTTGAAACCTGGCTCATGACCAACCCTGTAAGTTTAGTCAATTTTCATCATTACTTCATAAGTTATCCTGCTCATATTTTCAGGACTATCAGGTAAAACTAGAAGCTACTCAGAAGATATACAGAAAAGGAGCTTTCCTGATATAAGTAGAATTGGAAGAAAATCAAGGCAAAAAGAAGCTATGTGACTACAAGACTGAGATACAGAAATAAAGAGAAATGAATTAAAAGGAATGCACTGTTCAAGAAATTTTCTTCCCACAGAATATTTCAAAGTATGCTCTCACTTTCAAATGGGAAAATATGAAAAAGCTACATGTAAAAAATGAAGAAAAATAGTCAAAACATTTAATTTCAGAAGCATTTGTACTGCATATTCCAAACAAAATAGGGGGCACAATTAAAATCATACAAAATATCAAAATTATTTCTATTAAGTCTTTGGAAAATCTCCCAGGCTTCTAAAAGTATTTTTTGGGAGGAAAAAATGCATTTTAAAGAGGAATAAAAAATCTGTTGAAATCTTCTGGTTAAAATATACTTCTCTACACAAAACCTGCTTCTCTACACAAAATTTTCTACATAGGTTTATTTCAACAGACCTAAAGACAAACACTGAAAGAGTGATCTCCCAGAGAATGCAAAGGCCTAATATTTTTTATTAGAGAGTAATGCTACTACAGTTAGCTATGCATTGGTAGAAATGCAGTGGTTTTTTTGCTGCATAAAAAATTGCCAGCTCAATTGTTGCACTGTATATTCTTCTTGTGTTGTACCTTCTTCATCAACTGTTCACCTGAATCTTTAATTAGCTTCAATAGGTATAATTTTGAAAGCAAATAGCAATATGAAAATAATGGACTTAAGCCATACTGTTAAGAGCAGGAAAGACAAACCAAAAAAAAATTAAAAAAGAAAAGAGAAAACTCTAAGAGTTTTCTTGTGGCATACTTTAGAACTCCATTCCCTTTTCTTCCTTCTCCCTCCCACATACGCAGTAAAAAAGGATAGGGAATGCTGCACCCTCTCGGTCCCTACAGCAGCTCTGTATGTTCCAAGAATACAAAATATTCTGGAAGAAGGCCATTGATATCACTTGAGCTGTTGTAGATGATGTGTTGATTATAGTAGGACCTTTTTTTTTTTAACCTTTATACACAACTGAACAATTTACACTAAAGTAACAGTCTCTGTGTTCTAACACTACTTAGGTCTTTTTGACTTAGAAACAAAAGTCACTGGGCCCTACCGGGGTTTAGCCCTGTTAAATAAAAAGAAAGAAGTTGCCAGGAAGCCAAATTGCGTAAGAGGCTTCAAACATGTACACAGGAAAAAAAAAAAAAAAAAAAAAAAAGATGTATGTTTTTGATTCAAGTGAAGTTAAGTAATTTCTAGTAAAAATGTTGAGAAATGCACTATATTGTGCATATTCTATTCTGTATTCTATTGTGCACTACTGTATAGTGGTAGGCAACTGCGGTGTTGCATTCCTAGCTCTTCTCAGTGAAGTAAGCACAACCAAGATGTGGTTTATGTGGAAAGATGAAGAAGACAGCAGATTACCACATGCTTAAGTGGTTTGTTCCTGTAAATACTGAGTAGAAAACAATATGACATCATCTGTAACTTTTAAGGGGAAGTTTCTGAGAATTAGGCAGGTAATTCTGGATCTTGGTGCATCAGGACATTTACAGTAGCTCAGTGAGAGAAATTAAAAAGAAAAACAAAACCACATGGTCCATGATGACAACAATGCTACCAAATGCATCCTCAGCTTTCTGTGGGACAGATCCACTGTTTTTATTTCAAGCAAGTAGCCCAATATAGCCTGTAAAATTGCAATGTCAGGAAAAGGCTTTATGCAAGGTAGAAACTGTATATTGTTTTGGCATAAGTTTGTCCAGTGGTTTTCTCCAATTTGTTAATGAAAATGTACATTACTGTAGAGGAACAAGCTGAGTCTAGACCCATTCTGGGAGATGGAGGCAGCTGCTGCTTGAGTAATAAAACCACCTTAAGATCTCTTAACTCTAGCCAAGTTCTCAGGTATTTAAATAAACTTAAGCTCCTCTGTGAGAACTTTGTAGCAGGCGCTGGAACCAGTCCTGCATGAACCGTGCTGGGAACTAGTAGGAACATCAGACAAGTACACATAGAACAGCATCAACAAAAATTATCTGTGTGGGTTTACATGTGTGGAGATGGAGGTGTTTCCTGTTTCTTTTCTCAGGAATGAGTAAAGACATTTGCCTTCATTCTGTTTAGAACCTTCTGCATCAAAGTATAGGTAGAATTTATTTTCAGTGAAAGAGAAATGTTGTTGCCCAGTTATTAAGCTCCAGCTTAATGTGTTATTAAACAAATCATATGGTGCTTCATAAGGCAAAAATTATTACGGAACATTTTGTTTCAGTATTTATTTATTTATTTATTAGAAAGTATAAATATATTTCCCTGGCTTACAAGCCAATGGAGAAATCTGCCACCCTCGAGTCATAGAGAAAGAATTACAGGCTCCTCTACAATATCCCTGGCAAAATTGAAGCCTGAGTCACAAAATCACAGAATAGTTGAGGTTGGAAAGGAACTCTAGAGATCATCTAGTCCAACCCTCCTGCTCCCGCAGGGATACCTAGAACACATGGCACAGGATTGCATCCAGGTGGGTTTTGAAGATCTCCAAAGAAGCAGACTCCACAACCTCTCTGGGCAGCCTGTTCCGGTGCTCTGTCACTCTCAGCAAAAATGTTCTTCCTCATATGGAGATGAAACTTCTTTGTTTCAATTTATATCAAAGTTTAGCCCCAACCTATTTACATTTTCCCCTCAGGTATTTATACATATCGATCAGATCTCCTATCAATCTCCTCTACTCAAGGCTAAACAAGTCCAGCTCGCTTAGTCTTTCCTCACAATTTAGATGCTTGAGTCCTTTAATCATCTTTGTTGCTCTACACTGGACTGTCTCTAGAGGTTTCACATGTCTGTTGTCCTGGGGAGCCCAGAACTGCACACAGTACTCCAGGTGTGGCCTAACCAGAGCTGAGGAGAGGGACAGGATCCCCTCTCTCGACCTACTGGCAACAATCCTCCTGATACAGGCCAGGATCATCTTGGCCTTCTTGGCCATGAGGGCACATTGTTGCCTTATGGTTAACTTCTTGTCAACCAGGACTCTCAAATCCCTCTCCATAGGGCTGTTTTCTAGCAGATCGACTCCTAGTTTTGCCAACCAGGACTCTCAAATCCTTTTCCATAGGGCTGTTTTCTAGCAGATCAACTCCTAATTTGTACTGGTGCTTGGCGTTATTCCTCCCCATGTGCAGGACCCTGCACTTGTCCTTGTTGAACCTCATGAGGTTCCTCTCTGCTCAACTCTCCATCCTGCCCAGGTCCCTGTGAATGGCAACACAGCCCTCTAGAGTGTTGGCCACTCCAACCAGTTTGGTATCATCTGCCAACTTGCTGAAGGTGCACTATGTCCCCTCGTCCTGGTCATTGATGAACAAGTTGAACAGCACTAGTGTTGGGGAGACTTATCCTTAGGACTTCTCTCCTATAGCCAAATCCTCACATGAAAATAAGTAATTAGAAATTTTGAACTGAAGTCTGACCTAGAGTTTTCTCCTGCTAGTTTTTCAGGGAACTTGCTGTGGGAAAGACATTCTGTAAATGACCCTGGAAAGGGGTCTCAAATACTAGAAAATGCTTCTGAGAGACTAAGTGACCTTCAGCAATGAAGCAGTTTAGAAAGGCCTGTCTAGTTCTGCATGTTCTATATTAATTCTATATAGGTACAGCTCTCTTGAAACGTCTGAGATGGACCACAACAAATGTTTAACAGCCTCTATAGACAAATGTTTTAGAATAAAATTAGAAGGACTGTTGACTCCAGCTGAAACTTCTAGGGACCTGATTTACTGCATTTGAAAATAGATAGAAAAAAAAAATAAAGTGGTTGTTGCCATTAGATGCAGTTAGATTTCGTAAGAAGTGATATAAAATAAAGCTGATGATAGTCAACAGGAAAATGCTGGAATAAATAGCTCCAAATAGGATATGAGGACATTTAGGAAACTAGCACTAACAAAAGAGATTTGAAAATCCTGCTGCCTTGTAGCACTGAGATACGTATCAGAAAAGACAGATGGAAACTATAATTAGGGATATCTAGTTGTCTTGGTGCTCACTTAGTCATCATCAATGAAATACATGAGCATCTCGCAGGTGAAGTAGACAATTTCTGTCACTCTTTGTCATGAGAGAACTAAAACACAGAGTTAAGTGTTTTGCCCGCACTCACACAGGAAAGCTGTGAAATAGCAAGATACAGAATCCAGGTCTCCTGAGAATCACTCCTCTTTCTGATCCACAAACACATTCTTCTATGTATTTGCCAGCTGCTCAACTTTTTTTATCTCAACCACTTTTCTGACAGGAAAACCTCTTGCTGCATTTTTTGTCCTTGAACCAGGTTTAAAAACTATGTAGACATTCTGAATGGAAAATTGATACAAAGTAGGTTTAAAATTTGGGTTGACTTTGATCTGAGAAGGAAAAAGAGCACAATGGAGAAAGTAGACAAGTCAGAGGCTTGAAAGCAACACTTTGGAAAAGTAGATTAAAGAAAGTATTGATTTATCTATTTAAATATCTTATACTTTTGTCAGAATATGCTTTTGTACTGTTTACAGCAAAGAACCCTGCTTGTCTTCCATCCAGAAGAGAACGCTTAACCTTTTGTTAATAACAGCATATCTCAAAGCAGCCATTGACATTTCCCTGCCTCCTGGGTCCTAGCCCATTGTACACATCCACTCAGTATACAGCACTGTCAATCGATTCTCCTCGGAACCATTGTCCAGCTTCCCAGCACCTAGGAAATGCACTGCATCAGCAGTATGGCACAGTACCAACTGCTGGCCAGCGCCATGAAATCATCACTTGCCTGTAGATCCAGCTAACTAACCTGATCAGGAACTGTTAAACTTGTTAGGGACTCTCTAGGAATAGACAGATTGTCTTATAAATCATTTCTTGTCTCATTTGCAGCCACAAAGAAGCTTCTCTTTTGTGCAGCACGTCTATGTTGCTACTTGATGTCTCCACCCCACTGATACAAAAAATAGAATCTTTGTTATCTCCTCTTCGTCTTACTTGGTCAGGCCTCCTCTTCAGAATACTTGCATCAATATCCATATTTTTTGTGCTGGTCTTGCTAACCTATACCTTTTAACAGAAGTTGATAGAAAGCTAGATAGCACCACATGATGAATACAGCATTTGCGGATCAGTGGCACATACTGCCAGCCTACCATTTGAGGATTTTCACACTGCTTTTAAATATAGTCCTTCCTAAAACTGGTTATGAATTTTCTAAAGTATCCTTTTTCTTTAAAGAAAGGTAACTCCTTGAAGACAGCACTACTAGTGAGAATGGACAAGTTTTATAAACTGACTCAGTAAAAGTCTTGGAAAAAAAATATACGTGGTTATGATATCTGAACTTAATGTTTTCAAAATGAAGTTGTCTTTTTCAATTGCAAAATCTTTTCATTTCCAGCATTTATGTTTTAAAAGGTTTAAAATATTCACAAAGTCAAATGGAAAAGGTGATTTTCAAAATCAGTAACAGTATCACAGCAACAGCACCAATATTACAAATCTTCCTGATTTTTTCCCCACAGACTATCCAGTCACAATGTTTCATCAGTTAGGGTCTCTGTGCCATTTAAGGGAGGTGCTTGAAAATTATATCTTCACAAAAACAAAAAACTAATTGACATTCTTCTGAAAACTTTCTCCATTTTTTTCGTATCACTGCTGCCTATTCAGATGTCACAGATCAGGCACTCTTTTAAAGCAGTTCTCATCAGGGCCTTTACCAATAACCTTGCCTATTTTCCAAACATCTGCTTGTGTTTAGTATGCTGCTTTTAAAAACACAGACATTGGCAAAACTGATACATTCCATCATGCCCTTTCCAACAGATCACTTTGGTACTCTAGGTGTTACTCAGACTTTCTACATTAAAGAAACAGCTATTTCATATTTCAGATCCAGAGAACGAAATACTGCAAGAACACTGTGATCCATCTGCATAGCACTGTGCTATTTCTAGCTTCAGTCCTGGCTGATGAAGGCAAGTGAAGAGGTATGTAAGCACTTAAAAGCATAAATTGAATTTAATCCTTGAGTACAGATGCCTGAATACACTGGACATGCTTTGCATCGCTGTTGTGAAGTTCTATATTCAGTAAATAATTTCTTGTATGCTGTATCAGTACCTCAGTGTGCAGAGTCTCTGATGATTTGATACTTACAGCTCAGGGAGCCTTTTAGAGCCTGCACAAAATCTCATTTATAAACAGAAACATCAGTGCATTGTCTAATTTCATTTATTTCAGTGTGTGGGCTCCTAAGAGCAAAGGTGGCTAGAGCAGAGCTGTATACACACAAAAATTGTTGCAGAAGTTATTTGTTCATTAGAAGACAGTGTTGATATTGATTATCTCATCTTTAAAACAGGAATAATAAAATTCCCCTGTCTTTATAGGTATTGATCTCCTATATGGGTAATCACAAAATTTTTGGCTACAAAAGCAAATTTTGGTAGTCTTTTGGCCATAGGAAGGGTTAGTCATTTAATTAGTACACCGCTAACAAACAACTTAGCCCTTTTAAAAATGAAATCCTACATGCTATAAGAACAAGTTGGCAGTCCACAGACAAAGGAATGGTCTTCACTGTTGTCAGCTCTTACTATCTGATTGCGTGACGCGACTCTGCACCTCAACTCTCTGCATGTTAGTGTTCCTGATTGTTAGATAAGGTAATGGTCCCCTAAGTTACAAAAACGCTTTAGCATTCGTAGACAAAAAGCACTGTGGAAGTACAAAAGAACTGTTTACATGAGTTAAAAAATAACTTTTAACCTTTGATCTTGAAGATCTATTTCACTTGTGCACCATATGCTCAAAAGCCTAACAGTTTCAGCTTCATATTTTTTTTTTCTGTGGATACACTCTTTGACTTCACTGCCCTCATGTTTTTAACTCGAAGGTATCCAAGATGTTTCCTAGCAATCATATTCTGCCAGCAACACACATTCTTTGCCTCTCAGGATCTGGGAAATTTGCTGCTTTCCTCTCTTTTCCACACTGCTCTTTGGGGAAGTTAACCTCTGAAGAAAACCAAGCAAACAAACGAGAAATCCCACAAGCATAAGGGATTTGCAGCATGTTGAAAGTGTATAGGGGTGGAAAAATAGCTCTGTAGTTGTCAGCTGAACCTGATCCAAATAATCTGATCAAAGATGATAAGTAACTTGACTTTGTTTTGTGCAAAAAGACCTCTGTTTACACATTGATGCACAACAGGAAACCATTAGGAACATTAAAACTTTTGGTCTGGAAAAAGAAATATGATGGCTAGAGGAGAACAATTGCAGTTTACAGAAGGAAGTCAAGTCTTTCAGGGCTTCCAGTGACACAGGAAGTGGTAGGGAATGTCAAAGTTTATCCCATATTTTACAGCCAATATCCTGCTTCTAATATCTGGGTTTTTTTTGATTTAGAGAATGTTGTGGGGCTATGAAAGGGACAGGAATGGGAACAGAAATGGCCATAAACATCTTACATATGCACCTGCATGGTGATCATGTTTTCAAGGGTAAAAAGAAAAAGAAAAGATTGCCGAAACCATAGTGACACAGGGAGAATGAAAATATGAAGAAGGGAGGAGACAGAAGAAAAAACTCACACTTTGAAAACTGAGAACTGAGCCACTTGAAAGTGCAATATGAGAGACTGAGGTAGATTCTGTCCCTCCTTTTCCCACCTCTCGTATCTGTCAGCCTAGACTTCTTAACAATCACATTACGTGGCACTTTCTCACAGATGAATTGATACCATTTCCTCATGCATTCAGATATCCTCTTTATCTCCATTTCCCACTCCCTCCTCAACCCCAGCTTTCCTAAGCACATAGAAACAGCCATGTTCCTCATACCAAGGCCCACCTAATAAGGTAGCATAGTGCATTGGTAGGCAAGTAGGAAATGCTGAGGGAAGGAGTATGAGAACCATGCAAATAGGTTTGGTTCTCTCCTGAGTTGTAGAACTGGACCATTTCACATCATCCTGAAAATGTCCTGAGTGGAGTTTTCTTACATGACATTGTCAAATCTCTTTTGGAAACCATTCATAATTTTGACCTCTTCAACATCTCACTAATGTGAAGTCATTAAGCTTCACAATGAATGTGGAAAAGACACTGCCCTATCCCCTTTTGTGTTTTCAGCACTTCTCCACAGCATTTCACTTGTTTCCCACTCCACTTCTGGAGTAATGAGACTGGCAAATTCCTTATTTGCTTTTCTGCTTAATTGCAGATCTCAAACCCTATATCCCCCAGTTGTCTCTTTTCCAATCTGAACAGTCTCTTTTGACTCTTCCTGTATAGAAGCCATTCAAATCCACTGAATATTCTAGTTCTTTTACTTTAAGCCTCTTCTATATACTATACACTGTATATAATGTACTGTATACACTATATACTGTATAAACTATATTCTATTTTCAGTAGGAAAGATCGGAGCTGCAAACAGCATTCATATGTGAACACATCAAGGTTTTAGTCTTCTGATGGTATCTCCAGGTTTATTGGGTTCAGACAGCAGCCAAAAAAAAGAATAAAGGAAATTCTAGCTGAAGAGCAACCAATAGTAATTAGCCTAAGTTCTCTTGTACTATACCCATACTTACAAAAAAAAAAAGACGGAATAAACAAACTGAGTAAGCACAAAAAAAAAACAAAAATCACTGCAAAACAGCACGATCTCTGCTCTCAAAGATTTTGCAACAGAAAAATGAATTTTAAAAATGTTATTAACACTGAGCTACAGTGCAAATGCTGCCTTCTGCCTTATGAGATGAGGGATGAAGGCTCTGTTTCCACCTCCAAGCAAAATAAATGGGATTCTTGAGAAGTTAAATAATTAATAGCTACAATACTTTTTGAGGATGGCAAGTGCTACTTAGAACTGCAAACAATTTGTAGCAAGTGTAATGATAAAGAGTAAAATGGGAGGAAAATCTTGAAATCAGTAAGCATGACAGCTGGTGAAGGGTACTATAAAATGATCAACACAAAAAAAAAAGTAAAATACTAGGATTAAGACTTCGGAATACCAAGTGAAATACTGTGTCTAAGACTTGTCATTCAATCATCTCAGACTGGAAATCTGCCAAGTAATATGGATTGCAGAACCCCCTGTTATAAAAAATAAATAACGTGCAAACTGCCTGCTCTAGTTTCAGAGCTGGAAATGTGTAATGATAAACTAGGTTTATCAGTTTATATCAGTTCCTTCTAAGCAACTCCTACAGATTTGGCATGGGCACTGAGAGGCAGAACCTATATTTCATGTTTGATTAAAAATTGGTTCTATTAAGAGTGGGGACCTTTCAACCTGAAGAGTTACCTTGGCTTACAAGAACATTTTGAGAAACTTGAGGAAGCGCTAGCCATTTGAAAGCCATACCTCAGACTTAGTCCCATTTTCTGGGCTGTTTCTTAGAATAGTTTCACGATCCTTCAAGGAACAGAGACGCTCATTCAGGCTACCGTTTCATTGATATTTTTCTTGATTCATGCAGGTCTCTCCTCTGTTCCCATTTATTCTCTTCAGTTGTGATGGTGCACAGGGTACAGGATGAAGTTAATGTATACATATTTAATCTTGTTTCTTTAGTTAGATGAATATCCCAATTTCCTGTCCATTCCCACAGTGTTGGAGAATGGGTGAGGAGAGGAGGACAAAGATGTGATTAAGGTCAAAGGAAGCACATATGCATGCTTTAATGTTGTAACCTCTTTGTGGCACTCCTAGGAGAATTTGCATGGAGCCATAGCCCCAGAACAAGATGCTTAAGTGAGTAAACCTGGCATTATACCACCTTTTGCCAAAAGATGAAATTGACCCCAAAGCTGCTCATAACATAGTAAGAATTGTAATAATACAGAATAATAATATTGATTATTTGACCATGAATCTTTTTAAGGCCCCTTCTCTTTCTTAGAAGTCTAGAAGTGTTTCTACTTTGATAATAGATCCATTTATTTTATTACAATAGTGATCTAACTGTTAAGTCAACTACCAGGCAGAGTAAATGTGCCCAGAGAACCATTTAGTTAAGCTTGCCAGTCACTGACAGATAATGAGCTAAATAGGATCCTTCAGAGATTTGTCATAGACTATTAGATCAAGTCAAAGCTGATAAGATAAAGGAATGATTTTCAAATTTCCAATATAAAAGACCTATAGAATAAATCACTGCCCGACAGGAGAGAGAGCCTGTTTGTTTGCTTTTGTGTGTTTGGAGTTACTTGTAACTATCTGACACTAATCTCTACACTGCTGAAAGCTATGCTGATTCCTATTTTCGAGGAAGACGCACTATTCATGCAAGCAACTCCACCAAGTGTGTCTTGGGAGCAAGGAGATTTCCAAAAATAGTAAATACTGCCTAACCTAAACATTTCACTGTAAAGACTAATAAAAATGATCTAGAAAAATATGTAGTAGAGTATAGCTAAACGTATTAATACGTGTTCTTCCTTAGACTTTGAAATATGATGCATATATTGACCAATAACGGAGCGTTTCAAAATCACTCAGAAAATACCAAACATTGTCTACAATATCCTGAGGACTCAATCCGGCCCAGAAATTCATTTTAAAGAATGGTAAGAGTGTGGAAGTATATGACGAAAAGTAGGTGCACCTTTGTAATGGCTTTTTAATTAACTTTTTATGTTTTTAAAAAGAAAAAAAAATACTTTCTGCTGTACGTTATAGACACCATATCATCCTACTTGCAGCTGTGACAGAAGACAGGAAGCAATTAATTATTTCTTTTCTTTAATGATGAGATTCACTTCAGCTATGGCTGAACAGTACATGCGATCCTTCCTGAGGAAAGTAGATGTAGTTAATGAGAGCTTCATTAAGACTGATGATTAAACAATACTATAATAAAGGCATAAATTCAGAGACAGAGAGATTATAGAGACAGGAGAAAGCATTGTGAGTGTGTAGATGTCTTCTGTAATAGACTTTTGGATTTGGAATTAATGTCCTGACTGTTCTACATTAAAAAAAAAATCCAATTTTGAATTGGAAAAAAAATTCATTGAAGGTAAAATCTACCAGAGATGTTTTTAATTGTTCTGAAAACTACTTGCCTGCACAATTAGAAAATTTACTTGGTTTCAAGACTGAATTTGCTTAAACTCAAATTTCAATAATCGTCTCTTCTCATACTTTTGTAGAGCTGAGTGTCTGAAAACAAACACAGGAAAATGGGTGTCTGTCCATTTCTGAGCAGTAGAGACTGAGAATTTAAAAGTCCCATCTCCAAATGCCTACCCTGGAGCACCAAACAGGTGAGTTAAACCACATTTTCCTTTACTAACACTAAAACTGTCTTTGGCTATGAAACTGAAGAGTTTTCTATTGTCACCTTTTTTGTTGCTATTTGAAAACTGGTGCAAACTCAAACTTTTACCTTCCTTTTCATAAAGTGAGCAAATCTGTTTCTTTGAAATTTTCACCATGAGGTTTCTGAATCTTTAATAATTCTTGTCTTTTTTTTCTGATTCATCTCCCGTTTAACACTGTCTATCTTAAAGAGAGAACACTTGCGCTTGACACATTTGTTTTCACAGCAACACAATTACAAAGGCAAAAAGTTCTCAGTTTATACATAAATTTTTTTCTGTGCTGCACTGTTCTGAGACCTCAAGTTCACCTAAGTATCCATTGAGATTTCCAGGTGCTTTCCTGGCAGTTCTGGCTTAATGAATACATGCACAGATATCAATGTATGTCAGTTTTTCAACATGAGTAACCCAAGGACAAGAGAGGAGAATGAATCAATGTGTGAATGAAAGAATGAAGAAATGAATGAAGCTAAAAGAATATTGAGAACTAGATTCATCCTGTTTTATTTATTTGTTTATTAATTTTCATCCAATGTCTAAAGTCCCACCTGAAGTACCTTGGTTAGGAACAGAACTGCCCCATAATTGCCCTGACAGGTGCCTCCAGGATGCTGTTTGAGTCCTGTGAGAAGGCCTCATACTCTCTCACTCATCTTCTGTTACATGATATTACATATTTTAAAAGATTTATGTTAGAGTTCAGAAGTTGTACCCTCAGTTCTTCATCTGACTGTTGTTCTTAGAGAATAATGAGAGACAGCAAATATTTTGTGGGAAAGCAGATCTCCATAACGTATATGGAAGAGTACATTAGCATTCAGCCTTTACTACTTGAGAAACTTTCACTTATGAAGACTGTAGGGAGATGTAGCCATTAACCTTCATCATCATGAATAATTAACTATGATAGCAACTGTACTTAAGATTCATCTCAGTCAGTGCTTGTCCAGACAATATCTGAACTGACCAAAAGCAAACACAAAAACCACGCCATATGCAAGGCAATCTGTCAAAATCTTCTTGTGTCTGCAACTGAATGAAACAGAACTAAGACTATTTAGATAAGTCCCATTCTAGATTTATTTTTAGCTCGTGAGATAATTAAGAGCCTTCTGTACTCTTAGAAATGTATTTATTGTTCAAAGAGTAAATTCTCTATGGATGCTGCAATTTTGAGGCAGATCGTATCTGCAACTCAAAGGTGGAACAGAAATTAGAAGAGAAGGAACCTGGAAGAAGAATCCAGAAAAACAAGGCTCTGTGTGTGGCTGGGAAACCTGGCTAAAATTGCAGCACTTCTGTAAAGTTTTCTGTTAACTGAAGTGCATCAAGAGATCAAGAAGGACAGAAGCTAAGGAGTTGCAGGGACGATGAAGGAAGAGCGAATAGCTTCCAAAAAGGGAATGAGCATTTTCAGGATCAGGTTTGGTCTTGAAATTTTGAATACACACATATGGCTCTTTCAAAAACAATTATAAAAGGGAGAGTGGGGGTATGCTGAAGCTCTTCAGTTGTGATTTTAATGCAATTCCGTATTTATTTTTAGATGTAGGGTATAACTTTTGTTTAGGTTGTCAGTACTGAAGGGAACATTTGGGAGCCTCTCTTGAGGCTAGATTTTTAGGTTTTCCATTACACACTACATTTTCACTAACTGAAGACATAATATGGAGATCATGACATTTATAACTCTGCCGACTTACCAATCGCTATTTTCTCATAGAAAAGTACCATCCTTTGCTTCAGCTCTGAGGTAAAATGACAGAGCAGTGTGCTCTGTCACACTGCTTCATACGAACTTTTTTTTTTTTGGGGGGGGGTGTGGCTTTTTTGAACCAAACTTTGAAAATACAGAACAGGAACAAAGATATGGAAATAAGGGAAGACACTGTGGAAAAAAAAAAAAAAAGAAACAAAACTGTGACCCAAAAATCAAACAACTGCAGGGACTGAATGATAAACAAAGAAGCTACAGTAATTATGAACTACATTTTTAATAGAATGTTTGTTATTGAAGAAGGATTCCACAGGAATAGGACTTTATGAAGAGTGAGCCTGGCTGTGATTAATAGGGAAAATACTCTCTGTGTGCTTCTGCGCTGGTATTCAGCAAGTATCTTGGAGCTTTTGTTTTGGTTTTTCATACTCCCCAGGGCAAGATATTCCAGATTTTCTCAACAAATAGTGTTCAGATTATAGTGCTTAGGCTGCTTTTATCTGCCAGGGTAGCCCTGCCCAACTGTGAGGATCCTTTATAAAATGCTAAGGAGGGAGAAGAGTCTTTTAAGGATTAGGAAATAAGAAGTGCCTTTGCCTGAAAAAAAGAATATGAGAACAAAGAAAATGAAGAGGGAAAGGAATAAAGATAAGAATATACATCAACTGTTATTTCCATGCAGTAAGATCTGTACGTGAAGAACACAGACCCCCTGGGAAGTTCAACATTTCAAAAAAAGTTTGGAGGAGGTCCTGGAAAATGTACATGCAGAACAATTCTGCAATGGCCGCAGGGGGGATGGACTGGATGTGAACTTATTTGGTCTCTTCCATCTCCAGTTTCTATGAAAACAGTCACCATTCTTTAGCAATACGATAAATATTTTTAAAAATCACAGATACAAACTAAATAAAACATATTAAATAACAAGTTCGGCCAACTTAATCATGACTTTTCAACTTCTTAACTTCTTTTTTCAACTTCAACAGCAGGGAGGAAGAAGGAACAGGCTTGAGATTTTTAGCCTTCTTTGTTTAAAGCTAATTCACATAGGACACACCTTCATGAGACTTGTTCAATAACATTTATGGAGCTGGGCTGGAGTTGTTGTTGGATTGCCCTCAGTCCGCAAGGCTGCTGATTTTATCCAGTGCACACTGGGTGCTGTTTCTTTCTAGCAGCCTTTAATTCAGATTTTGCCTTGTTTATGTTTCACTCCTAGCTGGACCAGTAGATTACATTTTGGGTAGTGTAATACCAGTCTAGTCCTTTAAGTATTTAGTCATCCAGAGGAAACTACACCAAGAGCTGATTCCTTTTATTATTCCTGCACTGATCAAAACAACATCAACTGCCTTCCAGCAGCAAATATGCTTTTCTGTAAGGGAACCATGTGTTGCAGATATACAGACTACTTGCTGCTCTGCAGAGGAAGAATTTTTGGACCAAAAAACATAGAACTCTCATTATTTGAGCACATGGTCTATCCACAGACCATAGCTACAGTAAGTATATTCATGTTCCATGGGACAGCTACTAGACAGTGATATAGCCACATTTACACAGCCAAAGTATGTCAACTCCACACCTCAGTAATAGCTCCAGCCACTCTCTGTAAATTTCCTTCACAGCCCAGCAGTTCAAATTTTCCCTGAATCCCAACTGAACTTCACTTTGTGTATGCTCCTTCTGAGAACTCAGGATTCAGTCTTGGCAGAGAGGGAACTCTGAATAACGCATTTTCTCCTACACAGGACAAAGATAAGGAACATTCTGAGGTAGAGGGAGTAGGAAATATGCCTTTGGTACTCGGTACTTTGGTACTCCTATAGAAAAAAAAAAAAAGACTCAGTCTTCCAGGTTGTCAGTCTTCAGGGTGCTAACTTAAAACTATCAGTCTAGTTTCTTTCATTAATGCTAAAGAATAGTCAAAGGCTCAACTTTTGGTAGCCAGGCTCTGAGCTTTCCGGGCAACAGGCTCAAGTTAGTTACACCCAGACTCTTCGTCTTAAGCATACCTCTGAACTGGAACCTCAGCAACCTTTGTCGGGATGAACTGCGGTCTCTACAGTTCTTCCATCTGACTTTGCACTTTGCCCTCTAGTCTTCACATCTTTATCCTGCCCCTTTCTTCTTCCTCAAATACATACACACCTTCCATGAGAGATACAGATAAACTGAAGAGGGTGACATTCAGGAGCAGTAAGCCTGACCTGGTGTCTCTTCACCCTCCTGGCTAGAGCCAGGCGAATCAGGCAGCTCTCCAAACCCTATTGTGGAGAGTTGCTCTTTGCTATGCTTGGGAGTTGCAAGAGTTCTGTTTGGGAGGTCACCTACCTAATTGTCCAGAGCTTGCTAGTCAGAGGTACTGCTGCATTTGTCTAGAAACTCTGCAGCATTTCTGGAAGAAAATGTTTCCATAGCTCCATTTGTAGGGTTAATTTGCCCTCCACAGCTAGTGTGGACAGTGGAGGAACAAAATGTCCATGTGCAAATGGTAGCTGTCAGTGCTCTGCTTTGAAAACTGATATCTGCTCTGTTCACATCAATACATGACCTCAGCACTCCAAATGCCTGTGGGAGACTCCATCACCTCATGACATCTGCATGTCCTCCACTCTGGAGAAAGAATAGGAAATCTGCTTATAGTGGAGAAGGTCATCCTCACAGCCCATGTAACATGGGTTTGCAATGCCATCTTGACACAGCTGTTGTCCCTGACTGGGGACCATCAGAGGCATCATCAAAAGAATCAGCATCTGAGCTTAACTTGTCCATCTATGGCCAAAGGGACAGGCCCTGAGATCCCATTTGCTTCAACACTGGGCAGTAAGATGTACTCAACACCTAGGTTCATTTTTCTGCAGATGTCTCTCTGTTGGAAAGTCACCTCCGAAAGTGCTCCAAGGATTGCCCATCTCTCTTCTGAATACCTTTTGTCTCAGAGTTTCTAACATGGCTGGACAACTCATGACATACACCTGTGAAGCAGACTACCCCTGCAATCATTAAAACATGTGTAGGTGGTTCTGGGCATCCCTCTGTCCT
Source organism: Tinamus guttatus (assembly GCF_059628265.1). Classification (NCBI taxonomy): domain Eukaryota; kingdom Metazoa; phylum Chordata; class Aves; order Tinamiformes; family Tinamidae; genus Tinamus; species Tinamus guttatus. Next base: position 349,076 of record NW_028288632.1, read on the forward strand.
TCCGAGTTCTCTCCTTCTTCTGTGAGACACCCTTTGTTGCTCCCCTAAGCATCTCCCAGTGGCAAGAAAGGTGTCTTTCCACCACAAATTACCTGCTACAACTTGACAGAATTGTTGCCCAAGGACATAGCACAAGCAGAACCTGGAGGAAAGTATGCCATAAACATCAGCAGGTTCAACAGAAAAAAATCAGCAGGATCACCAGAAAAATAAACTGCTCAACTGGGTAAAGATGGTCATGATCATGGCTTCAAACCAGTCAAGCCAAGTATGACATATGAAGCAATAGACTGATTCCTGTGAGTACTGAGCAGTGACAATAGGATGGCAGTGCCACACCAGCCACATAGTGCTGTCCTGTACCAGAATATATCAACAAAGAGAACTTGAATGAGTGAGACATCTTGGCCTTTAAATACAGCACCAATATAGAAATGCAGATAGACTGGCCAACTTTGATCAACAAAAGAGTTGCTTCTTTTGTCTCAAGCCACACAAATGGAAAATGAGGGCAGGCTGGAAAATACCATTTTAATGCCCTGTGATACTAAGCTGAAAGAAATGTTGTGGTTTAAGTATTCTAGGATACCTGTTCAGATGCCATCAAAGTGTTCAAACAAGGTATTGTTTGATTTTCTGGGATGTTTTGTGTGTGAACTTCTTTTTCCTTCTTTATTGAGATCTCGTTTTCACCTGACCCAATGTCGTCTTCATCCTTTCTCTAGAGAGAAAGGAGAAAGGGAGAGATTTCACAGGGACAGCAGCACATGTGTGCCCTTGGAGAATGCCCCTCTTCCTTCCCATGCAACTCTGAAGTTTGGAATTTCTGATGACATATATCCCTTTCCCAGGCCCCTCCCAGGTACCACACATCCTAATTTCGATGACTTAGCAATGGCTCAGGTACGGCAAATTCAGCTTTTCTTCACCCCCACCCCTTTGAGGGACTGCTTTGTCTCCCTTTGATCCTCCACAGGGGGTTGCTTGGACATTTAAGGGACCTCTGCCTTTTACCTGGCATGGCAAATAAAGCCAATGGTAGATCTCAGCTAAAGTCAAACTTCTGCAAGAGCTGTCCGTCTTCTTCCCTTATATTGTGTTGTGGGAACTCACAGTGGCATTTTCAGAAAAATTCGCTAGCCAGTAGCGAATTCTCAGAATTTGTAAACTTTTTTTTTTCCTGGAGCCATCTTCAATTTAGGATGATTAATAACTAAGGAAGATATTAGTTCAGCTTTGCAGTCAGTTATTCTCTCTGTCTGGAAAGCATTCATTGCAATTATGCAATGACACCATAATAACTATCATAAAATCATAGAATTGTTAAGGTTGGAAGGGACTTTTAGAAACCATCTTGTCCAACCCCCCTGCATACACAGGGTCACCTAGAGCATGTGGCACAGGATTGCGTCCAAGCAGGTTTTGAAGATCTCCAGAGAAGGAGACTCCACAACCTCTCTTGGCAACCTGTTCCGGTGCTCTGTCACCCTCACTCTTAAGAAATTTTTCCTTAAGTTTCTGTGGAACTTTTGGTTAATCGGTTTGTGGCCATTTCCTCTAGTCCTATCGCTGGCCACCACTGAAAAGAGGCCAGCCCCATCCTCCTCACTGCCTCCCTTGAAGTATTTATATACACTGATCAGGTCCCCTCTCAGCCTTCTCCAGGCTGAACAGACCCAGCTCCCTCAGCCTCTCCTCACAGGACAGATGTTCCAGGCCCCTGATCATCCTCATAGCCCTGCACTGGACTCACTTCAGTAGCTCCACATCCCTCTTGCGCTGGGGAGCCTGGAACTGGACACAATACTCCAGATGTGGCCTCACCAGGGCTGAGTAGAGGGGCAGGATCACCTGTCTCAACCTTCTGGAGACACTCTTTTTAACGCAGACCAGGATTCCATTGGCCTTCTAATCAGAATTAATTCTGATTCTAATTCTTCCAATTCAAAATCCCATTGGCTATCGTAAGTACAATGACCTAGTTCTTAAAAAAAATTGTCTTCAATAATATATTTGCTTCTACAGTGAAAAAAATAGCACAATTATTTATGAAGATTAACTGCATCCCAATTCACAGAGCATTTATGTGATATTAAGCCCATTGGTAATTCTGTGGCAGGTTTTAAAGTAAGGGCTTGCGAACCTCTTTCAGAATAAACAGTCTCTGTCATCTCTCCAAGGCAAAAAATAAAATAAACTTTTGATATATTCTAAGTGTTATTCTCACCAGTACATTGCAACACTGATAGCATTGTGGATTTGCTATTGTCTTGGGAAAATAAAAAGTAATCTCTCAGGACAGATTCATACCACCAGATTTGGACTGTAGAATGATCATGGCCAAAATATGACTCGAAATCTATGTCTAACATTTATTTTTTTCCAGAACAAAACAAAACAAAACAAAACACATTTTATGATTAGGAGATTAAAAAAAAAAAAAAAAAGAGAGCGAGAGAGAGAGAGAGAGAGAGAAAAATGATCGAAGAATACCATGATGCTCTCAAATGAATCTTGACAATCTTTGGACATGAAAAATAGTGCAAAAATAGCACTAGACAGTGACAATGGAAACATTCCTTTCTCTGCACTTCAGCTCCTGACACCCGAATAAAGTGCTATTTTGAGTGAATATGGCAAATCAGGAGCTGCATGTACGCGCACAACCGTACAACAGTTCAACAGTCTTAGTAGAGCTATGGCTTTTCTGCTGCAGAATTTGGATTCGGGTAACAGCAGAAATCTGGGGTTCTTCAGTGTGCGCTGACGTGACCCCATTTCTCATCCACCCCCTTTCTGGAACAGGGAGCCGGCAGTGAGGTCTTGCCGCGGGGGTGAGCGGCGCTGCTGCCTACCCGACGGGAGTCGCTGCCCGGGCACCTCAGCGAGCAGGTAGCGCCCGCGCCGCGCGCTCGCGCCTTGCCCGGCGCGGAGGCAGCGGCGCGGCCGGCCCCTGCCCGCCATGGCCTGAGCGCGGCGCCGCGCGCGGGAGCGGTCCCACGGAGCGCGGGCGGCGGCCGCGGAGCTGCGCGGGGCGCGCTCGGGCGGGTCCCCGCGGGCGCCGCCGCCCCCGGCCCCCGCCCCGCCTGCGCTGCCCGTGGGAGCGGGCCCGGGTGCCGGAGGCGGCGGGCAGTGTTGTGGCGGGGCCCCGGCTAGGGGTTTCGCTCTTCTCCCCTCGTCACCGGTTGCCGCGAGGCTGCGAGTGCGGCGGTTGCAGCTGGGGGGCCAGCGGGGGATGCTGCCGCCGCCCTGCCCAGAGCTGGAGTGAGGGCAGGAGCTGGCGGGCGGCGGCGGGAGCGGCCCCGGCGGCGGGACGAGGTGAGCGGGGCGCGGGCAGGTGGGTGCGCGCCCGGGCGGGGGCCAGGGCGGGCAGCTCTGCCCCCCGGGGCCAGCCCGCTGCGGCGGCGGCAGCGCCGGGCTGGGCAGGAACAGCGAAGCTAGGCGGGGTAGGGGGCAAGCGGAGGGGGAACCAGGGGCACCCCAGCCCGAGCCCGGCCGGCTGTGCCAAGCACAGACGTAACCGCGCAGGGGGACCCCTCTGCCCCAATCTGGGGCAGGTTGGCTTCTGATGCGTGTAGGATGTGAGCAAAAGGAGAAATTTCCGTAGGGCTCGGCTTGGTGGTATTTTCTCTGGCTGAAGTTATCTAGAAACAATATTGAGGAGAAGAACAGTTAATCATAACAAAACTTTAAAGAGCAACAGGTTCTTCTACTGAAATCACACATGCTAGTAAAAAACAAAACAACAACAACAACAAAATACCCTTTTTAATTGGCCTGATAGAAAACAGCTAAAAACATTCTACGTGCTCGTTTATAAGGGGTGACAGTCTTACTTTGTAAGCTCCTGACGCTACTCAAAACAAATGCCACTGCAAGTCTAAAAAGACAGTGTAAAAACTAGCAAGTCTTTTCTAAGATCTTCACTTGCGTTTTGGATACAGAATATGATCTTTAGAAGTACTTTGATACATTTAGTCTTCTGAACTGTTTTCCCCTTCTCTCCTATTCTTCCTGCTTGAAACAGATGGTCCATTATACATGGACCCACTGCTCACTCTCAGTCTCTGTGTGCCTTACTGTGCAGTTAGAATGAATCCTGCTGGATGCCCCAGCATGGATAGAATGAGTAAAGAGCCAGTAGCCCTGCATCTCGCAGCCACGCCCAGTATGGTGCTGCTGCTCTGTCACATAAACAGTGAGAGAGAGGCTCTGCAGATGAGTCTTTCCCTGTTTCTCTCTTTTGGGGTAGTGTCTTTTGGACAGCCAGGACTTTGTTGCCTCCTACTTGAGTTTTACCACCTGGTGTAAATGTAAAGAGGATGAGCTGGGAGGGGCAAGGTCAGAGCAGTGTCAACAAGGCATTGCTAAGGCTGATTCCCTCCAAGCATTTATGCTAATAGTGGAAATTAGAGCCCTTAACTCCTGTTCCTGGTATAGGCTGGAATGGGGCAACCATGGGCTTTTTTCCCCTCTCACCCAAACAAGCTGTAGAGCTACCTCCTTTTGTCAATGAGAAATGCAAGTTCCTGCTCTGAGGACAGGATCCAGTCCAGTTCACAGTGAATTCACTGGGATTTTGTCATTGACCTCAGTGTTGTGAAGTCTGGGTCCATACATCTCTTCTAAGTATGGAAGTGGAAAGAAAATATGAATAGTATTTTTGCTGAGATTTTGCTGAAGTTTTGCTGAAGTGGCGGTGAAAGGAGTTGATGGCTGTAGAGATGAAATGCTGGCTCAGTAGCTAGCTTTAATATAAACAAAGTTGTTGGAAGAACAGACTATTTTTCAAGCAAATTCATTATGGCAGGCAGGTGGCAAGAAGACATACAGAGCATCGAAAAGTCCTCTCTTTCATTCTAGGACATGACATGGCTGATGTTCGGTGTCATCTATAAAATGATTAGGGTGGTCAAAATTCGGTGCTTAAGTGTGCATATGATGTCGTCACCATATTTGATGCCAAATAATCCTGCCCACAGTCTCTCAGAGGCTACTGAATGAATAGGGTGGCATCCAGGCAAAATTCTGATAGCATTCTCCAAGTAGTAAGACGGCAATATTGTTAAGAGTAGGTTGCACAGGTACCTTCCATCCTAAAACAGCTCATGACACAGCTCAGGGGAAGAATTCCTGATGAAATGGAAGAGTAGGTTCCTTTTGAGTAAGCTCCCCTTGCATCGCCCCTTGTTCTGTTGGTTGCAAACAACCCCTTCTGCATAAGTGGGTAGGTTTTCTCAGTCACTTATTAACTACAAGAGTGAGGAATGCTTTACCTGCACTAATTTGTGCCAATGATTGTAAGAACATTATTGACGCTCTAGATTGAAGAGGGCATTGACAGACTGGTAGCTTTGGTACTGAAATCTTCTCTCCTGTTGTAGCAGGTCTAATTCTTGGTCAGCTGAGAAAGTTAGGACAACTGAACTGTTCAACCTGTAAAATATGAAAGACTGTGATCTTTCCAAGCATGTATGAAATGTAAGTGAATGCAACATGATCTAGCAAATTAAAATAACAATTCTAGAACCTGATCTGGGCTTGGACACTGACCTTTGACAAACTATTTCTTTCTAGTTTTCCTGTTTCAAAAGTGAGGATGAGGACAGTACTTCACAGGGTCTTATTAGAAATGTCATGTTTAGAAACAGAGATTCTAAAAGCACAGTGAAATTTTCATGTGAAATAGTCTGTATGATTGTAAAGCACTATTAATATAAGAGGAAAAACAAAGTGCCTCTGCCTACTATGTGTGGCACTGGGACAGAAACTATCCGGTGCTCAATATTTTGGTGGAAAAGATACAGAACATCTGGTTTAGAGTCTGTTCTTGGCTTGGTGGTTAGTGAGTATCATGGTTCTGATTTTTGCTTTCTGAAGAACATGTGCTTTGAGGGGGTAGGGCCTTTTATGTGTGTGTGTTTTTTTAAATATAATTCAGATATTGCATCTCTTATATGGAAAGTATTGACCACTAGCACAGTGTCCTAAGTCTGGGGTTATTTTTGAGTGGTCTAAGTGTAAATATTCATGGTTAATGGTGCCACTTCACACCCTAACATTGGCTATTCCAACACCTACTATTTTATTGCATGGCCCAGGGAACCGAAATTTTTGAGAGAGGCGTTGAGAAAAGAAAAAGGAGACAGAGAAAAGAAAGAAGGTTGGGGAAGAAAAAAAGAGACTAGGGTAAGGGTGGCAGCAGTCCTAGCAAAGGGAATATTTTCCAGTCAGCAATTCTGAATGTGATGTTAAAAAATAACAACTGAAAGTTTTATTTTACTACACAGAGCCCAAATTCTTCCTTTGATCTTTGTACATGCTTCCCTTTGGCATCTGTAGGAGATCAGTGGAAGGAGGGGAGTGTGTAGTCTCAGATTTATGATGCAGCCTGTAGACAGTCATGAAATGGAATTCAGCTCTTTCCAAAAATGAGTACATTGCTATGAGTCAGTCAGAATGGTACATTTTTTTTTTTACACTGTTGGTCCCGAAATAAACAGTAAAACTCACAACCTCAATAATAGGTAAGTCTTCTGAACACATTGCTACAAATCATTGTCAGCTTTAAAAGTAACAAAGAATAATGTTGAAAACTGTCCTCAATTAAGCTTTGATATTAACTTGGTGTAGTTCTTTTGTTGATAGGAATTCCTTAATACATTTCACTGTGTAATAGTGTACACAAATACACTGTTTTTCACACTCTTATCTGTATTCAGCATTAAGAAATACAGTTATTTTAGCTTATTTTTACCTGGTAATTTAGGAACAAGGTGACTTTTAATGACTGAAATAAACTCTCTTCCCATATAATTTTATTAAATTATGTGATCAGTTTAAAAAATTTGCTAATTACACGTTATTGAAAATAGCAATATGTTTTAGGACAATATGAGGCCATATGACATAAACTACACAAATGAGAGCCCTGTTACTCTTGGAACAACTGGAAACATCAGGAGGAGATGAGGATGGTGGCAGAATGTCTCAGTGAATGTCCAACAGATCTGTGTCTCTTATATTGGCTCTTACCCTCTTAGTGTTCAGCAATCTCAGGAGCTCTCCAGGAGCACCTACTCATGGGAGTAACCCTTGGTTTCAGGCTGTATTCATGGGGCCCACTGACAAAACTTTCTCCAGAATTAAGGTAGAAAGGGAGTTCGGGTCCTGGTGGTGGCAACATTCACCGGTGGATTTACCGGTTTGAGACTGAGGTACCAGATAGATTATTCATCTAGCCTCTTAACTTAAGTTCTTAAGATCTCTTAAGTTTAAGCATCTAAACCAATGGCAGGGGTGGCCTCCTTATTCCCTTCTTCGTCTACCCCCCACATCATTACTGTCATTGACACACATAGAGCAGGCTTCTGCCAAATTCTTTAGCCCCACTTGAGACCTCATTCTGGGAAACCATGACTAAATGAATTCATGCATGCCATAATCAGTCTGCTAGAGTAGCTATCTTCAAGGTAACATACCTAGTTGCATGCATTTTAAGTATTTTGAAAATATTAGACTTTGTATTTCTTAGCAATTTCAGACTAACCCTGAAAAAAAATCCAGCTGTGCAAGGCCTGGAATAGCAGTTTTCAGATCTATGTCTTTCTTTGAGGAGGAATTTAACTGAGCATTCTACACAAAGCAGTGCACCCTAGCCCCTACAATGCTGCAGCTGTTCAGATAACATTCTTTCTACACATGAGGTTTTGGTAGTATTTGGAAAAGTGGAATTCGTGCTTTCTAGGAGACTTTACATGGGAAAGATCACAGTCTGCTCAAAGGAGGACTAACTTACGTCACATTTCAGTCCCACAAATCTTATGTCTGTAGCATACTCATATTTTGTGAGGCTGTCACATATTCTTGCATAACTGATAAAATGTCAAGCCCTGCAGATAAGTTTCTTCTATATAATTGCCTTCAGTCTAGAGAAAAAGTGCAGATTTATGGATTGAACTGCAATTCTAAGTCTTCTGCTGCCGACATTTATTATTTCAGGGAACCTGCCTACAGATACATTGGTGAGGCAACTGTAGTTCTCCCGTTTTCTATGACAAAGACTGAAGGGGCTGGAATCAAGCTAGTGTTTTAAAAGCTAGGTATAAAACTCTAGTTTTATATGACAGAAATCAGTTCCACCCCTTGCACCAAAATGACCTTTTAAAAGATCAATCCATATGATACATTTGCCTAAAGCACAGTAATGAGGACACAAAGATACTAGTAGTATTAATAGCAAACATGATGTGTCAATGTACAGGCATCAGTTCTTGAAACGTTTAGGTTTATGTCTTTAATAAACATACCAGTTGCAGATTCTGCCTTTTTCTCCTGGGTAGTGTTAGGCTGAGTAATTGTAAAACTAACTGAAATCCATTCCTCCTGAAGAGGAGTTTGCACAGTTAATGGCCCCTAATGTGTCATGACCATTTTCATGGATATTTGCATTCCTAAGCCTCTGAAAACAGCTCTGCTTAACTTTAAGGAGAAGATTTTACCATCCATCCTGCACAGTTAGATCACTGCATGTGCTTTGAAAATATTGCCTCAGGACTTTCTGTTCAGAGCTTAGAGCTCTATCTGTCTGCGAGGCAGTGCAGGAAGCGTAGTGTCAATGTGGTTTGCAGAGCTGAAGTTCAAAGAGATATTGTCTCTCCAGGCTTAGGCGGCAGCTGGGTGATGCTTTTAAGGGTGGAAAAAATTCTGTACCTGAGGGAGGAGAGGACTGTCCGAAGAACCTTTGAAGACCTGAGCTTTAGCTCCTCAGTGTTAATAACTACGATTCCTTCCGCTTTTGGAAGTGTACCTACAGTGCTCACTCTATTTGTTTCACTCTACTTAAAAACTCAAGTTTTGGTCCACAACCATGAGAGCTAGAAGTGTTTAGTTTTAATGGAAAAATGGGATTCAGTTGTCTTTTTTGTGGGACTATCCCATGCAGGAATAGGTTTCAATAAACTGAGGTAGCACCTCGATGTAGCTCTCTCTCAGGACATGTCAAACTAGAATTGTTCCAGTTGAATTAGGACATATCTGATGCTATATCAGCAGCTCTGAGAAAGGTAGTGAGATGACAATTGCTGTGGCTGCAGTACTGGAATCAGCAGCACTGATGATGGTCTGGAGCAGATGCAGACCCGTGATAAATAGCAGTGGTGAGGTGGAAGCTGAGGTAGGCACAGTGCTGGGACTGTCCATTCACAGACCTACCTAAGTGAAACATGACAAAAACTTTATCCACTGCATGGTTATGGGAGTAAACAGGGTCACTGAAGCAAAACTGCTGCTCTAGAGGCTGTGAGGCTGCGTGGGCCATTTGTTACGTGTATAAGGATGCTGTGCTTCTGGCTAATGCTTTGTTCTTTTCTCCCATAAGAAACCATTACTTGCTTTGTAATTCAGTTTATTATTTTTAGGAATGGATTTATTGCCTGTTAATGACATTGAAGCTCAATACTTAGCTACCATGGTTTTAGGCGGGCACTTGAGTGTTGACAGTTGCATCTGGTGATATATTTTAAGAAGAACCTTTACACTGCTAGCAATAATTGGCAAACGACACTGAAGATCCCAAGACACAGTCATAGTTTGGGTTTAACACACTGTCCTCTGAGTGGCATCCTCTGACAAGAATATTGACAATGATTATTATTGTGGAGCAGATTATTTTGCTGCCACTATATCAAAATAATAAATTTATTCTGAAATTGCTGTTTTTTTCCCTGAAGCATATAATTCTGGCAAATGATCTTTTCTTATAAGCAATGCCCGGATAATGTTAATGTATTCTTAATGTAATTTTTAAAGTGAAATCTTATTCTGGGAGGTGACTTGTGGAAGTCCTATTTTTCTGTGCATTATGTCTGTTGTTGTATTTATCAGGGTGATAGGTGCAGTTATAAATATCTAAAACAAATCTTGTTTGTTTGTTGTTGAGTTGTTGAGAACTCTTGTTGAGTTCTGTGGTTTCTATTGACACTGTAAAACCAGCTAAGCTGAAACAATTATTATGTGCATTGCCTAGAGAATTACTAAGTTGTAAGTGACAGTTATGCAGCAAGCTGAAGGTTATAGGACTGTGTAGATGCCACTGAAAGCAGAATTTGTTCTGCAGAATCTTCACTGCTGTTAGCAGTTTGCAAACTAGAAGGCAAGTTTGGAGGGCTGGCCATTAAAAGCAGTAACATATTTTAAATTATAAAATGAATTTACTTGTATGCAACACATATGGCATATTAAGAATTTGTTTTCACAGGCACTTTTAAAAACAGCCCTACATTATTTGGCCTGATTTGAAAGCTGTACTTGTAGTAAATCATAGTGAATTCAAGTAAGTGTCTGAGAAAGAAGAAAGGTTGATTGGATTGAGCCAAGATTTGAGCATACAATTCCAGGCAACAATAGACAATGACACAAATGACAGCATATCTGGTTGGCATCCAGATATTCTCTTTCCAACAGAAATCTAAAAGTGCTCTTAAAATGTCTAATTATAGTATAATGGTTTCCACTTTTGCATCAAGGATTATCAAAGTAGAAAAAAGATACAACCGTGGTTTTCATATTCAGATTTCTTTTGCTGGGTACTTATGTTCATATTATACTCTGTTATTGATCAAAATATGGATTTTGATGGCAACTTGCATTCAAGTCTGAAAATTATCTGATTTGAACCTCCAAAGGTAAAACAAAAGAATTTTCAATAAGTATATGAAGCATTTAAAGCCAAAATTAATTACTTTTTTTTTTTTCTCTCCCCTGGGACTCTGAAAATGCCTAAGACTTTGACTTCCAGCTAACATGATGCTTAAGCTAATATTACGCCATCTACATCTTCAAAAGTCAATTGGGATCATTATAGAAATAATGACTAGGAAGGAAAAAAATCTTAATTTTTAGTTAAGCATGTAACATGGCAGTGCCAATGTGTTCCTAACAATACACATTTCCTTCTATATGAAGTATTTTAGAGGAACAAGAGTTCCTGTTGTGGAAAGGGATTATGAGATATATATCTCTTAATTAAGGGAACACAGTTTCACTAATATGGTTGGCAGTAGCTAGATGACTCATGGCTATAACCCTTTCCTTTTGAAGTTCTTTTTGAAATGAAAGGAAGATGAACACAGTGAGCTTCAGGATCTCTCCACTTTGCTCATGGACTTTCTCCAGTTTAAATTCAAGTCTTCTATTAATTTTATGCCACCTTTCATCCAAAAAAGATAGTGTTCTTAAGCTTTTTCTAAAATCTAGAGACCTATTTCTTCAGCACCTACTAGGGCTTTAACCAATTGCTGTACTCAGGGAAAAAGCTGTAGGAAATGAAGTCAGAAAACCTGATAGAACCAAAAGCAACTGGGTGACATATGATGGCATTTATTGCTGGGGTGAGGGCCAAACTCCCTGTTGGTTACTGGATTTGGCAAAATGCAAAGGTGGTATAAAGCTATTTTTATATCACCTTATCTGACCCTATGCCAAGAACAGCTTGCCAGCCTGCAGAATTTAGGCATGACTTGCACAGCAAATTTATTTATGTCTAACTATGGCGCAGCACATAGCCCTTCCAAGTTACACATTTAAACTATGGGATGTAGGAGATGCCTTGATTCATTGCTTTCCACTATCTTTTCTTTTTTATTAATAAAGTACTTATCTGCATGGACTGTGTAAAACTTGGAGGCTAAAACTAAATCCCTCTTGCACTGCTTATTTAGCTTGTAAAGGCACTGGAGTACTGGTATCTGTATAACATGGTGTACATTTACAGTGCAACAGAAATGGTCAGAATAATAACCAGACATAAAAATATACAGAAAACCTCACTCTAAACAAAATCTGTAACTATGTCAAATGGCAAATCTCATCATTATAACTACATTTTTTCCTAAATGCACAAAGAATGTGAGGAAGAACTCCTTGACTGTGAGGGTGACAGAGCCCTAGAACGTTGGCTTCCCAGAGAGGCTGTGGAGTCTCCTTCTCTGGAGATCTTCAAAACCCACCTGGCTGCGACCCTGTGCCACGTGCTCTAGGTGTCCCTGCTTGAGCAGGGAGGTTGGACTCAATGATTGCTAGAGGTCCCTTCCAGCCTCAGCCATTCTGTGGTTCTGTGATTCCATGAAACAGAGAGTTCTACTAATTCCTCTACAGAATGTATATCTGATGTATTTTCCTGGACCATTTCTTCAGAAAATTTTTGCATGTACCGAGATAACATTACAGTTAAAATACATGACATAACATTGAGGAAATATGGTATAGCTGTGTAAACAAAAATTGCATGATAATGCACATCTCAACTAGTTGAAAAATCAAAAGGTCATTCTTATTCATTTTATACTGAGCTACAAAAAAACTCAAACGGACAAAAAAAGTACCAAATTTAGCTCATATTATAGAATTGAGCTAATTAATTTTTCAGCTCAGTTCTAGTTCAGGTGCAGCCATGAGTGAAGTTGTTTCAACCCATTTCAACAAAATGTCAAAATAATCATTCAGATCCAGCTCTGATTTGAGAAAAATAAGTATAATTTGGCTTACAGCTTGGATTTGCTCACGTCCCCTGGTTATAGGATGATTTAATTATACATAAGTAATCAAATAATTAGCAGTTGAATAAGGGAAAATGTGGTGGCAGGTTCTGAAATTTTGATTAACTTTACCCAGAATTAATATTCATTTGGAAATGTTGTCTCCTGAATTAATTTCCTTTGCTGTTCTTCATGTATTGTTCACTATTGCAGAGTTTCAAGTTATAATCAATTAGAAAGCAGGTGCACGATAGAGGGATCTTTCAAGATCAAATGATTTGAAAAAAAAGAAACCTTCTCAGATGTTTTCTGCCTGAACAACTCTCCTGTACAAACACAGAACAGTTTTTGTACCAGACTTTGTGCATACCTGCTTTTTGAGAATTTCAGATAATACGAAAGTTGTACTAACCAGATAGTAAAGAGAAATAAAACATTTTAAATATTTGTACATATATTAATCTAATGAATTAATCTAATGAGTATTTAACCTTGCTTAGAAAGATACTTTAGGGTTTATGTCAATTGGCATTGCAAGACTTCAGTGACACAGAGATTGACCCCATTTTCAAAAGTGGTGTGGGGTCAAGTATTTTGAAGAATTTTTGGTCTACAGTGTGCAGAGCAACAGTTAACTTACGATAACTAACCATGTGTCTAATTTTCAATCATGAGTTTATGGATTCTCTACACAGTATATTAAAGACCTGACTGAAGATTTGAAGAATACAGATTACCGGGAAGCCAAATATATTACCATGGAACAAGATGATAAGAAAAGGGTCTATGACACTTTTCCTCTCTCTTGTTATTCAGATTGTGTCCTCTTTTAATCTACTGCCTGGTTTCTGTACATTTTTCTCACACTTATCCTAAACTTCTTGTTATCACACAGACTTTTGCTTATTTAATGTTGGTAAATTTGGTTCTGTTTTTTTGTTATGCAGTCTGTTAAGTATCAGACCCCGTTTCTAGGCTCAGGTCCTGTAAGTGAAAGATGTGTTCTTCTGTCTAATTTAAAAGCTCTAATTTTGAGACCTGAGCTGGGGGCTTATTTGAGGTTATATGGGAACATACTTGATCAGTACGTTGGCTTGCATGGGCACACTCATATACAAAACAGTAGCTGCTTATGGTTCTATGTGATTAGGAAAAAGAGAGACTAGAGATGTTTTGGATGATACTGCTGTGAAACAGCAATGAGGTAGGATTTGACAGAGAAAGCAAAATTATTTCAATCAGTTGTGGAAAGATGCAGAACTGGTATTGGGCAAGCCTTTTTTCAAACACATAGCACAGTTTTCGGTCAAAAAGAAGACGACACATTTCATAACTGAATGATTATATCCTAATGTTTGTCCAGCTTACTTGGTATGTAGGATGGCCCAGTGCAAGTCTTTCACCCAGATCATGTCCAAGTAGAGCTGGCTGGACTCCAGAAGTAGTGCATGGCAGACAAATGCTCACCTTGTCAATGTCATTAGTTGTCCTGAATGATATTTCTGATATTTTTGGCTTCAAACAGTGGGAAATGTCTTTGTTGTTGTTGTTTCTTTAGAAAGGAAAGAACATCTTAAATACTAACTGCATTCACTGTGTGGACAAACCACAGGTTGGCTGACCTATGGCTTTGAATCTGTGAATGACACCTACATAGTGAATAAATACTTCTTGATGCCAGGGGTGAGCCAAACTCCAGCTGCTCTTCAGCAAGACTTAGGTTCTCAAGGGTCAGTTTTTTAGACTCGGTTGAATACCAAAACATTTGATTAAGAGCTTACTAGGACTTTTAAATGTGCATAATCACCTTCATCTCATTGGCTTCAGTTTCCTGAGTCTGGAGTGCCCACTGGGATGTCATGTGACTGTGATGTGTCATAAACTGTTAATATTCTTTTGATTAAATTGCAGTGCAGTATGTTGTCTTTCACTGAGCCTCCCATTCCTGGTTTCAGATATTAATCTATTCCTTTCCTATTTATTCCTTATTGATTCCTAAACGTCATTCCTGCATTTTCCAGCAACTTGTTTTGCTGACTTATATCAGAAATGGGAAGATATTTTTTAGAAGACATTCTGGTTCAGGGAAGGCTTTAATAACTACAGTGATTGATCCATTTCAATGTGTGTCAAATGCACTTACTGTGTCACTGTGACACAATGATGTATGTCAAATGTGTGTAAATGGTGCTTAAACAGATGCCTGTCTCAAGGCCTGAACCACTTTGGGGGATGGATCTGTTCACCTATACCAGTTTGGAATCTTGCAAATGGGATATCAGAGTTTACCCCACTCCGCCAAAAAAGAAAAGTTATTTTAAAGCCACAGGAAAAGCATACTTTACTTTTACTAAGCTTTCAGGATACAGACTTAATCCAGCGTTGATAGGACTAGATCCCAGAAGACAAAGCATAGGCAATAGTCTACTAGCAAAGGCAAAGCTAGGGATAGCAGACTGACAGACAGATGCTGCTTCACTTTTGGACTTCTGTAATTCTAATTACAGAAATTATCTGAGTAGAAACATATGCTTACAAAGAATAAATTCAAAAATATTAATCACAAGTATATAAATAAGAAAAGTGATGGTGGCTAATTCATATTTCTTGAAAGAAGACATAATAACAAGCTAAAATGATAAGGATAATTGGAATAAGAATGGATCACCTCAAAACAGGAAAAAGAACAGGCTTGGGTTCCCGCATGTCAGCAGTGTGTTCATCATTGCTAGTCTCCAAAGTACTGCTAGGGCGTTGTGTCTTCCTGATGGTCTTTTGTGCACAGTAATGTCTGTTGAGACACTCGCCCAACTGTGTCCTCTTGCCAGGATAACCAGAAAATTAGTATGAGCTTTGAGAAACATCCTGCATAGTGTTAATACGCATGTCAATTCATGAAAAACTGAGCACTAAAGGTATTTGCCTGGCTAATAATATAGCAGGCTTATAAAAGTGATTTTTAACTAAGTGATGATGAATAGTCATTACAGTAACAATATTCATAGCTAATGATGACACTTCTTGAGGGCAATATGAAGTTCTTTTGTTTCTGTGCTTAAACAATTCACAGCTGTTAAAGATGAGGTTGGGACTTGCTCTGGGAGGTTATCTCCAGTACACAGCGTCTGGCTCTGAAATGACCAGCAATGATTTCTGCTGGAGAGAGGACAGAAGATACTGATAATCAAAATACTGTGCTTCCATAATACTCCTCTCTTATTAATCTCTCTCAAATAAATGATAGAAATATTTTCTGTCTCTCCAGAAAGCCCTTTGCTGGCTTCCTTCAGACTCTGGAGGTACTTATTGCCCCTCGATACTGATGTTCCAGGCGGTGCTATTCCTCCTGAGTCTCCAGACACAGACATTGAATGTATAGGCTTGTCATTTTAAGGCTTTAAAGAGCTGAAGATGTGGAGAGAGTCAGGCATGAAACAATATACTTTTCCTGATTTCACTTTTGGGAAATTAAATAAACATTCACAAATAAAGTCATAGATGTATTTTTTTAATTAGATGTATAAGCATGAGCTGTTTTATATCCTACCACTTGCAAATAGTAGGAAAGAGTGTGGTGGCAAGACTTAATCTAATAATGTTTGTTGAGAAATCTTGGATCCTTGCAGAAAAGTTATGAGAGGAGTATGCAGTATCATTATCATAATTTTATATATATAATAATGTTCTATTCCTTTATTTTACCTAGGAAACATGACTCAAGCTCAGCATCCTCCAAAGGAATAGTCAGAGCTAATTCTCCATTTACTGTCTTAGGAAGCAGAAATTTATTTTGGTGCATTCAACATTACACATGAAGTAAATGCCTGAGCACTAGAAATATAACTGATGTGGTTGTTCACTGTAGTACTTCTTACTACAGTTTTCTTAGTCATGTTTTCTCTGCTAATGGGTTGAGGTCATAAAGAGGTTATAAATGCTAATGTTAGCTTTGTGTTCTCCTTCCTTCTTTACAGAAAGACCAATGGGGGGCATTTTGTTTTTGTTTGAAATTTTCCCTTAACTTTGCAAGTATCAGGAGAGACAAATGCAGTATCTTCTGAAGATTTAAGAGCAGTCTGTCTTGACAGTTTACAATTTGCTGTGTCTTCGAGCAAGGCTTCTGGTCAATGTTGCCAGACATAATCAATGAAAAACAACAAGTTGAACAATATGACTAAAATTTCTTGCTTCCAGTCAATTTCTAAATGTTTGTTGCCTTTACTGTTGTGACGGTATTTTTTTAGCACCTTTCTCACATTTTCCTGGAGTTTTCTAGATTACAAAAATCCAGACCTGCTCAATATTTCTGTGCTATATCTCAAGGTTCCCTTATCAATAATGGCAAGGAAGATTAAGACAACTTTTTTTTTTTCTTACTCTTAGTAGATGAATTTTGAGAATATTCTCCTCTTTGTATCATATAAGTGCTTCTTTACCTGGTTTCCTTGGGTTTAACAAGGACACGTTCCGAGTGAAAGAGGAGAAGCCTTAGAAGAATTACAGAATCAGTTTTCAGGTGCAGTGCTCCCGCTTCCCATTATAAGCATGGGTACCTGTCATAGAAGTGAACTGTCAGTGAAATGACCTCTTGCTAGTCTATATTTATTCCTCTTTGAAGGCTATGTCTTTGCAGTATTCTGTTTGAAAGTCAAAACAAAGTATCGCACCATTGCTAACACTGCAGGTTTAGCTTGCTATCTGAAAATCAAGCTGGGCTTGTTCTGCTTCACTACAATAGCACCCACAGCACAAGGATGCTGGCTCTGGTACTTATCAGGGTTTTTTGATTATGCTTGAGACAAATATACATGTGACCTAGGCTTCAACTTTTACAGTGCTGACACTATAGGAAACACTTCCTTTGTCAGTAAATTGATATGTCAACATCAGAAGTAGTTGTAATAGTTATAACTAGCAGCAACCTCTACAGATTTTTTTTCCTGGTAATTTTAGAGACAGTTTAAGAGGAATTCCTAAGCAGCTGAAAACATGACAGCATTTAAGTCCAGTGTCATAGTGTTCTCATTTTATGACAATGGCACATTTGTGCACATTTTATACACCTACTAGCTTTCAAAAACGAAGCATGAAGCTTGCATAATACCCCAGTAGGTTTGCAGTGAAGTTATCACGAAACATGTAACATCAAATATACACTTCCTTTACCAAAATACTACCTACTCTTTATTTGTCACCCAATTACTAATATCTCTTTGAGTCATGCTGTCATTGTATCCCCTAAAGAAATATGCCTTATTTTTGAAGATCTGGCAAATCTGTCAAATTTGCGCATTTAAGTTTCTGTTGCTTGCATCTCCCTGTGCTAGATTAGAGAGACAAGAAGAGAAAACAGTGAGTTAGCTGCATTTGGGATTCTCGCCAGTCTTCATGGGATGGAAAATTCTTTCCCAGTTCCATATCTGACTTTAAATTTGACCCTCAGCATGTGAGCAAGATAGACCAACACACATACTTAAGAAAAAAAAGATTCTTTGTGTCATAGCAGGATATTGGTGCGACTTTTCCAAGGTCCAATTCTAGCTGCTTCCAATCAATGAAGCTCTGTGAACCCCAAACATGCTAGACTGTGCAGGTAAGTTGGGCACCAGAAAGAATTGTTCTCTACCTCCAGTGGGCTATCAGCAGAAACCTTGAAATATGAGATTTGATTGTAGAATTCATCTCAGTGCAGAGCTACTAAATACACGAGTATGTTGAGGATAATTCATGCAACCACTGTCTCCATGGGAGACTTGTAGTTTAATATACTTAACATTAGTTGTCATTTATACGTGAAACCTCTTTTCTTCCTGCTAGTCTTTGCATTCTTTTCAGTTTTTACCAAAACCTAATGTTTCATACTACTATGTTTCATATGATTGAAAAATGTTGAACAGCTTCAGAATAAGATTGATCTCTGAGTGATCTCTCTACAAATGACTCACTCATTGCTCATCTCTCTGAACAAAATCTTTGAGATCTATCAGAAAATTTGTTTTGAATCTCTGTATTAATTACAATTTTTAATACGTTAGGTCATATGCCCTGGAGAAGTCCATGTTGTACAATATCTCCACAGTTGCCTTTATCAAGTCAGTTCTCAAAGAACAGTGAGTTTATTTGACAAGGTAATTCATGTTAATTATATTGTAGCCCTAGTTATTTTTTTAAAGAATGCTGACTGACTGAACTCATTTTATTATTGTACCCAAAATATTTTTGGGGTAATCTGCTTGTAATTTCCTGAGCCTACCTTTTTAATATTTCTTAATACATACTTCATACTAAAATACATTTGTAGTTCTCTGACCCTTTGGAATTTTCCCAGTTTTCCATGAGTTGTTCAGTATCAACACTAGTGGTTCGGAGAACTCCTCATTGAGTTTATGTAAGACTCCAGGCCTGTTGATTTGAAAACATTTAATTTTAGCAGATCTTGTCTCACATCGCCCTTTATTACCTACAGTGAATTTTGTTATGCTGATGTAATATGGGATGATACATTCTCTGCTCCATTCCAAGGACAAACATTGTGCAAAGGACAAAATGTTTAATGGATATTTCCACCTTTTCTATATTGCCATTTCAGGTTTTATCACCTACATCTAGTAATGGGCTCATGGCCAGTCTCAAGCTTCTTCTAATATGTATAAAAATATCTTTTCTGCCTCCATGCCTCAGTTAGCTATTAGTATTTCCTTGATTTTGTTAACTTCCCTCATAAGTTTACTTCATATAGTAACTTACGTTCTAAATTTTGTTCCTTACCATTTACTTCCTTTTCTTCCATCCTGCAGATATGAGATTTTAATATGCTTTATGATTATCTTTAAGCCCAGACTGTTTCTGACTTAGTATAAATATTTTCATGCTGATAGTGCATTTTTGGCCTGTGTTCAGGTTGCCTTAACACTTTATTCTACGTTTCCCTTTTGACTTTGTGCTACCAATCAGTTGGAACAACAGTTGTTTTAAACTTTGGACAGTTGTCCTGTTTAAAGTGCCAGTATTCATTTTGCAACCAATCCTCTATTACTAATTCATGCCACATTCCGCTTGCATATGGTAAATGTAACCATATCACAATAACTGGTACCTAAGCAATTGCTAGTTCAAGGTAAGCGGTTAAATCTTCTCTTCCAACAGGACTGTCTGTGGCAGAGCAACTCTAGCTTCCACAGGGAAACTTCTGCACTATCACCTGTGAACCAGAAAACTCTGCAAAACTTCTTGTATTGACCACTGGCAAGGTACAGCAAATATCTCTTAGCAAGAGTACATCCCTACTGACATAATTTATTTCAGGTTAGCAAAAAATTGTGGTAAGAAGCAGACAGAAAACATGAGTATAAAGTCATTAGGAATAATTCCGCTGAGATTCCCAAAGGAAGCAGAAGTCGTTGCTTAAGAATCCTTCTATTATTTTTTTTTTCTTTATACTGGCTGGTCATTCTTGATCCATGCTGGGTTAACTGTCCCAGCTTTTATGCCAGTGGAACTGTTTATAATGCTCTACTGTAAATAAGAGAACAAAAATCATCCAGATTTTTTAAATGTCTCTAATGAAGATGTGTTCTGACTTATAGCAGGGTCTATTGGCAATTGAACTGGCAAAATTTCCCTATCCGGAGGTTTTAATATTCATATGAACAATGCATAGAACAATGTATTTTGTACTAGTTGCTCTTCAGAGAAGCAAGATGGATATAGGTTGGCCTATATTCAGTAGCTAGTATAGCTTTCCTACTCACTTTTGTAGCACTTTCAGTGCTATATGAGTCACCTTGGTTTTATTTTAACAAGGTTCAATTTTGAGATCTTAAATCCCCCCTTGTGGAGAAAAGGGAAGAATAAAAAGGCAATTAAATATCTGGGGTCTTGTTGAGGACCACGGAGGACCACAATAAAAGGACCATCAGAAATGAAGGCTGCCTTTTTCACAACAAAATACGACTCAGATTTTTGTGCCAGTGAAAGGGAATCTCATTCATTTCCTGGTTTTGCACCTGTGTCCTTGCTGAAGAAAGATCCCCAAAAGAAAGTGTTCATGCCTTTTGAAACTGCCTCTTGTCTCCTTCCAGTTCTTTTCCTGAAGTTTCTGGAGGGCAGAGATAACATTTCATTCCTTGGGGGATTTACAGCCTATCAAGAAAAAAATACAGGAGGAGCTCAAGAGAGGACAGAATGCTTTCTTCCTTCTCTAAGAAAGCAAAAATCCTTCCAGGTGGGAGAAAAGAAAGGTCAGAGAATATTTGGTTTATGACATGAGCTGGCAAATGGGCCTGTATCTTGAATAGTGGCTATTGTCACTAGAATTTCCTTGGTTTCCCTCCCAGATACCTAGTGAAATCACCCATTAAATGTACCACTACTGAGAACCATTCAGAATCAGTCATACACTGGTGGAGGGGGCTTGTTCCTGTGGAAACCATTGCAAGAAGTGAAGCCCATCAAAGTTCGCTCCTGTCCTGGCATTTCATTCATTTGCCATATTAGTCCTGATAGCAACCCAGCCAGTCAGCCTAATTTCCCATTATAAAAACAGATACACACATAAATATCAAGTCAAGGCAGGATTTTTTTTTTCTTTTCTATTCTTTACTTTTCTTTTTTTTTCCCCACTTGCTTAAATAAGCACAGCAAACCTGTTTTTTATCATGCTCCTGCTCCTGCATTTTTCCAACCCAATTAGGCCATTACCAGGGCTAAATGAGGCATGGAGCCTCCAAAAGTCACACCGTCGTCCCGGAGATGAAGTGCGCATAGCCGCAGAGTTGGCAGGCAGGTGAGGGGGCTGGAGCTCTCTGGAGTGTGACCCCGGGCATTTTTGTGCTCCAGAAAGATCACCTTCAGAATGAGAGGAAAAAAAGTCTTTGACAAAGACAGCATTTGAAAAAAAAACACCATAGGATTGCCATACAGCAGTCAAATAAAGTGGCTGTGCTGAAAGGAAATGAGTGTTAGCAGAATGCACTGACAATCAGTCAGAGGGTCTCTTCTGTCAGTCACTGTGCTTAGGGGATCTCTGTTTTCCTCTCTCTGATAAAGCTAATTACCTTAAGCCTACATAGCTGCTTTTGATCTAGGGCCAGACTCTTGGCTAGAGTACCAACTTACAGTTCACTGTCTATAATCTCTTTTGAGTTCTGAACAATTTGTCAAAAAGGGGCAAAAACGTGAAAGCTTTCATGTGTCTCCACGGGTTCTTCTTTGGAGAGAACTTCTTTCTTGCTGATCAAGGGCTCCCTGCACACCTCAGCCTGCACCCAGGTCCGTAGTGCTTCTGAGGAATTCTACTCCATTGGGGCAAAGTTGTATTCCATCAGCCAAGCCTCCTTTCCTGTTGAGGTCCTTCAGGTTATTCCTACTGTGCCAACTTGTGCCAGTAAAGTTCGGTGTTCCTCAGCTCTTTCCGTGACACAAACGCCATATGTGCTCCTGTTCCCAAGCTACCCTGAATTCTTTGTGCTGGTTATAGAAATGATACAGAAGATAGTCATCTATCCTACTCCGAAGCTCTGATAACTCCTTATCAATCTTTCTTAAATTGTGAACTAGAAAACTTGTATTGCGAGCCTCTCGTAATAGAGGGGGAGAAAGGGCAACATTTAGAAAGACAAAGAGGAAGCCTAGCAAGTAGACTCAGGAAAGGCAAACCTGAGATTTGCTGCTTTACTTCAGAGATACTCTGACAGATAGGATGGTAATTTTCTACCACATACTATTTTAAGCACATAAGTTTCTGTGTGCTGGAAAAAAAATTAACATTTGCACTTTTCTGCATTGCATTTTTGTACAATGAAAAGATAAAGTCTTTTGCTTAGAATGCATTAAACATTATTTAGAAAGTGAATTATTTTAGTTTTATCCTTATCCTTTCCTTGTGCTTAACTTCACCTCAGTTCTGCTCTTTTAATCACACTGAACAATACCTCAGTCACCACCTAAATTATATGGAACTTCTTGAACAATATGAAAGTAGAATCAAGCATGATACTGAATCCTCTACTTGAATAAATCCAGAAGTCAGAATGGTGCAATTCCTAGCCCTTTTTATTTTAAAATCGTCCTAACAGATCTTTTGGCTGAAATGTAGCTAAAGAAAACCACCACTTAAGCATGATAGAACAAATTCTTCTGGATCTAGCTGCAGTGATTTAAGATGTTTACCACCACAGGAACATATTCTTCAGTTCTGCAGTCTCCACAGGAAGAACCATGCTTCCATTCTGTTTAGTGCAATGTTTAATTTCATCTTCATTAAGTTTTGAGCTAAACTGCCAGAATTTGCAGAAAAAAGCTGAGATGAAGGCTTACAATCTATTTCAATGATTCTTTGGAGATACTTTTACCTTCCAGTAGTGGTGCAAGAAAGAAATTGCAGGTTATATTGTGATGTCTTAGGTGACTGTGGCCTGGGGAAAGTGATGACAGACTTTCAATAGGGGAATATAATTTCAAAAGTATATCCCTATCAAAAGCGATATACTTTTATTTGCGGGAATGTGTATAGATATTTAAATGCTGCATTATCTCCTCCAGTTCTGGAGCTTGAATAAAGTTTGTTCAAGGACTGTCTTTTATTAAACTAGGGCTGATTTTCACAAAACAGTTTGCTTAGGACCTTAACTAACTGCTGTCTAATGGAACTGAAAATGTTCTCCATGAGATACTTACTTTAAAGTTGTGTAGCAGAATATTTTTGAAGCAGCCTACTGCCCTGCCTACTGCTGGAAGCAGGGTCTCAAAGCAAATGGACTGCTGATTTGAATCCAGAAGTCAATTCTTGTTGTCCTCGTACCTTATAGAGCAGAAAACTTGCATCTCTAGGGTTTACAAGAATGTGATGAAGAATCTGAGTGGGATTATTGGAAAAAAAAAAAAAAAAAGAATTTGTCCTCTCCATCTTCTATAAATAAGCATGGAAAGTTTGTTTCATGCCAGAGTTTTAAATAGTGTGGTAAATCCCTGAAAAAGGCAGTTGTAGTAATAAAGGAGAACTGTGCTGGGAACTGGCACGCCTGCTCCTTTGGAAGTGCTACTACCTGTACTGAAAGCATGTCATGGGTCTGTGATACCATCTTAGCGACAACTTCTGCAGGGAAATGCAGCTGGCTGGCTTTTCTTAGGTGAATAATATAAATAACCATAACTGATAAACATGTCCTTCCACATCATGTTGATCTTCCGGTGCATTGCATAGGCAGATAAAGGTCATTGCACCCATTAAGGGCTCAGTATATAGCGTATACTGTTGTGTTCCACCTTGTGCTTCTGCCGCCATGAGACATGCTCGCACAAGTGTACAAGGAAGAGCCAGCAAAACCTGCTGTTTTCTTCCTATAGAGTGAAAGTGGAACATATGCCTGCTCTGCGCCAATCTCTCTTCCCTTCATGCCTGCATTTCTACTACTCTTGATTTTCTTCTCTGCCTTCCGACAGTGTGTGCTTAGTGAATTTTATGGACCCAATAGAACTTCTGTCCTTGCTAGATTTTGTCATTTCTCATGATTTTACAGACCAGTTTGAACCTTTTTTCTTCTTCTGAGACACTCTTACCTCTCTATTCATCTTGCACTTTTCAGGAGCTGATAGGGAGAGGTTACACACAGTATAAAGTAAGACAGGAAAGCTGGAGAAGGAACCACAATATTAAAATAAGCAATAGGAAAATTGCAGGGGGAGGAAGGAAGACATCATGGGACAGTATAGTACTAGAAATGTAAAAGAAAGGGTAGAAAAATGTCTGCAAAAAAAGATTCAAGAAGATTTATTAATAAGTCATTAAGGATGTAACCTAAATTTAAACCATCCAATGTAAAGGAAGTGTTTCTTTGTTTTCAGTAAGAGTATAAACTACAATGGAGCAGCCAGTCAGGAGCTAGTCCAGCCTCTGATTCAACAAACCACTAAAGTAGATGCTAAGCTTTTACACTCTATTAAATTTCATTAAAGTCAAGTCTCAGTAAAGTTGGGCACATACTTAAGTGTTTTTCTGAATTGGAGTTATGTTGAAATTGGCTCAGAATTAGAGTTGTCCTCATTGTTTGGTTCACTGAGGATTCTGCAGAAAAAAAAGGATTAAATAAAGTATTTTGTGTCAGACTCTGGATTTAAAAAAAAAATTAAGTAAAATTTGAGGAAATTAATAAGCAAAATACATTTTTTGCAGGAAATTTGACATAGTCAAATTGGTGAAAATGTTTAACCCTGCAATCTGTATTTTTTATTAGAGAAAAGTTTTAATCGACTTTGATTCAATTGATATTTGGTTCTGTTGATATGAGTGAAGCATAATTGCAACAAATTTCTGGAATGATTACTGGCAACTATTACAAGTTGGGAAACAAAGCCTCAGACAGATGGAGTGATTTGTATAAGACTGTCTGGCTAAGGAAAAGAAGTGTTCAAAGACAAAGACACTAGCCAACACTGGGAGAACATCACTTTCCGCAGCACCACATCAAGTTGCTATCAGAACTGTTATGCTACTTTATTGCAAAGCTGCACTTCAGAGACAGACTTTTCTAGTGGCTAAAAATAATACTAATAAACCCAAGAGAGGTTTAGAAAGAAGAATTTTGCTGATGCAACCAAGATTCTTCTCATGTTTATGGATACGATCTGAGCTCATTTGCTCATCCTATTTTGTAAAAGAACGATCAAAAGCTATTCGCTTCACTCAGAAAAATACCTACACTTTTCCTCCAATGGGTGCAAGGGGTGTTTTTGTTCTATTACTTCATGTGCTATCACCTTCAACCTGCTAATGAGAATGACTTATGCTGGCCAATTGGATGGTGTGAGGAATATATTTTGCATGGCATTGTATTAACTTACCTAATATTAACTTCTTACAGACAACGGACTATTTTGTCATTTCCCTACTACTTCCCACTATCTCTAGGGCCATATCTAGAAAAAATATGAAAAGGTAAAGTCTGAACTAACCAAATTTTGCAAAGTAGATCCCAATGGAGCATACACATTTCCAAAGGGATATATGGTGTCCTCTTACTGCAGAGCCCTCCCCAGGCTTTCTTTCTCCCTTTATTCAGGAGGGTCTATCACTTTCCAAAAATATGGGGATAAAGTAAATGAACCACCACTGGAATGCACCCTGTTTAGCATGGTTTGTGGGACTATTTTTAGAAGACAGAAAAGTTAGAGATACTATAGCATTTAAAAATGGTATCTTAGCAAATTATTTCACCTCCTATTTTATAGCAGCTCTTATGAGTCCCAGTTTCTCTCAAAATGAAGAGAAAATTAATTGGTATTATCAGGGAGCCTTAGACTAGTACTATATCTAAGACATCTTTTTGTCCACTTGAAATAACTGACAAGATGGTAGGTTTTCGACAGAAAGCAGAGATAGGAAACAACAAAGTTAGTAAACCATGACATGGCAAAAGATGATGAGAGTCAGCAACACAGGGTGGTGAAACTGAACAACTTTAAAATGAAAACCGCATTGATTCCTGAATTTTCTAAATCTGAAATTGCTTACAGGCCTAATGCAGCTCTCAAAATAAATTAGGGTAGGCAATCACTGGTTGGCTTATGGCAACTTTCCAGAAAGTATAGACTGGCTGCCGTGCATCTGGTAGTCCCTAGAAGCTGCAATGTCTTAAGGCTGTCCTGTCCTGTTGTGGTGCATGCATGGTGCTGTAGCCCTGTAACAAATTTGTCACATGTTGTTTCTTCTGCTGTCATTTTTATGGTGACTACTGGGGGCACAGCAGGATGCTTTTGTGAGTAAGATGCTTTAACATCTTGGCGCATCTTTAATATGCATGTATGCACTTTTGCAACACTTATTCTGGGGAAGGCACAGGAATGGGAAAGTGAGAAATTCCAGAACTGACTGAATCTCTTTGCAGATTATTCCACATCCTTGTGGTTTCTCTTGCAGAAATAGGCTTCAAATCTTATTTTAGAAAACTATTTTATTTCAGAGGGAAGAAATCAGTTATGCCCATGAGGTCTCCAGTGTTATTTATTCAACTACTTTATGGCAGTGTAGCCAACAGGTTTTCAGCCCATGCCTGTGTAGAAATAGTTTCAAAGCTATAGGTTACCCTTTGTATGCATTTTCATCAAGTATTTACTATTCAGAAACCACTCATAGCCTAACATCTGCTAATAGCTAATGATGTTAGCTGAGAGCATTCAATCAAACTCTAAGGTGTTTCTTCTACCTCTTCTGTTTGGCAGATTTTTTTCCCACTTTTTTTTTCCCCCACAAAGTGATATCAATTCCTGAGACCAAATTACACTAATTAGGGATTTTGAACTGTGATACACATGCTACTGGTTGAATGAGTATTATTTCAAAAGTGTTATGTGCATTCCAAGTCAAGTACAGTCCTAACTGAAAGGCAGTTGCTATAAATCCATGCAATCCCAGCTATGATGCTTGGCATGCAGGTTGTGTCCATTTCATGAGACAGTGCTGAAGTACCAGGGAGATCAGAGGCCTTACAAACTCCCACTAAATCCATAGCGGGTAAATGCTGCCTGAAGAGTTGAATGAATCTGGATTTTTTGCCCTGTTGTTCAGAAGTCAGAAACTGATGCTTTTTTGAATGTTGTTTCTGTCAGTAAATTTGCTTGACACTCCATGAAAGAAAGTGATTCATTTAGTCCTGCCTGCCTTTTTCTTTATCTGCAGTTCCCCAGTAGCTCCTTGCATAGTTCAAGCTTTCTTTTTCTCAAATTGTTAAACAGAATACCAGCCGTGATTCTGCAAATCTGCAATTTACTAGTACTAAATGCAGATAAGTGTGACTCCACACCCTTTCTTGGTAGGTACTTTATATTTTGACATTAGTATATTAGCTTAGAGTTAAAAGAGAACTAATTCTATGGCCATTACATTAAAAGAATGTTATAGCTATGAAAACTGTATAAATTTGCTGAGTAGATGCTGACCCATTGACCAGCTTTACAATGTTGGGCATATCGGACCTAGCAAAGCTACATGTGATACGATTGACAGGTTTACTGTATTTTTTTAATATTTAGTTTACCTTGAAGAACTCAGAATGTTGCTCTAGGACAACTACTTAAGCTTTTATAACCAACTTAAACACCTTCTAGGGCTACATTATAGGCTATTCCTCTCAGTGTCTTTTTTTCTCATTTGACCTGGGCAGACCTTGTCTTTTAGAAACATCAGCAGCTTCTTCAGTATCATGGTTGATTTGTCTGAAATGTTATTGGTCTCCTCTTAGCGGTTTTGATGCCAAGTATGACTATGAAGTATCTTTTGTGGCATTCATTTTCTGTAACATAGAAGGATATTGCCATCCTGATTCCTGCCTGCAGAATTCCATCCAGTGCAGACAGCGTCCCCTTAAGCTATCAGCAAAGCATGGAAATACTGTCATAGAAATCCCGTGCTGATAGTCTTGATTTTCTGAAGTCTTATCCTCAGGAGATGTTCTAGCAACCATGTTTTGTATTTAATTTGAAACCAAACACAGTGGTAGTGTTTATAAAATCAAATCATTACTCTTGATCTGAATTTTGCCCTGCACTCCTCTTGTCTCTGAACTCTGCAAACTTGTCTGCAAATCATGCTATTTTTTCAGATAAGAATCTTGTTCTTTGAGGGTAAGATTAGTTTCTTTCCACATTGGAAACAAATGCTTTATAGTCATTTTTAGCTAACACATGTCTTTGTTGAATACATAAAAGTTTACTTCCACAAACTAAGTCCAAACACAGTTCTTTTCTCTGAGCACACCGGCAGCCTGTTTTTGATTACATCTTTGATACACCAATCTCTCATTTTGACCAAACAGATGCAAGAAGGCTTTAGTGTGTATATGAAAAATTCACTTTTTCTCACACTGTCATGGAATCTCAGAATTAGGCATCTCAGTGTCTAAAATCATCTGTAAAGCTTGTGTCCTACATCTGTTGTCCATTTCTACACAAAAATGCCTTCTTTAAGTTGTCTCGAGCAACGTGATCAAACACAGACTCAGTCACACCCTCTATGTGATTTCTCTTCTACCAGAACCTCTTACTTGTCTGTTGGGGGCACATGTATTGCTTATGGCTTCAACCTTACTGTGATTTATTTGCATGACTTGCATTAATAGGGCATTTCAAGGTATAGCAGAATACCTGCTAAGGTTTATTTATTTTTTTGGTCATCTTAATGACTTGCAGGTATCTATTGAGTAAAGTCCCAGACTTAACATTAGAGAAACCTTAATGAATATGTAGTCCAACACCTGCATAACACATCATATAGCTCTCAAGTGCAGTAATTATTGTATCAGATGCCTGACTCTTGGCTGAGCTACACTGGAACTCTTAGAAAAAAGATATAGAAACTTGAAGACTTCAACAAGCAAAAACTGAAGTGCTTGAGGGTTTTCTGAAAAAACAGCATTTCACCAGAAAACATTGATTTATAAAAAGCAAGAGCAAGAATTTATAAATTCATAAAAAACAAGAAGCTCTGTGGAAAACTTCTGGTGGGTACCATGTTTTGCTGAAACGCAGCTGGAGTTTTCACGGGCTCTTGATTCATGTCTAGCCGGACCCCAGTCGGCAGGCAACTGCTTTCTCTCCTGCAAAGTGCCTGACACTAAAGCTCTAGGGCAGCCTCACCAGCAGGCTGTGTTGGCCGTGCATCATCCAGGCCTTCTAGGGCAGGCAGTCTTTTTGAGCCAACTGTATGGACCAGGGTCCTTCAGGGTTTGTGGGGACTGGAAGAGCCCTGTTGTCATGAGACATGGCTGTTATCTTTCCAGGCTCCCTTCTGTTAAAAAAAAAAAAAAAATCCTGAAAGTTGAACTTGAGAATGTGGGTTCCTGTTGGCACTCTTGTGGTATGCAAGCTGGTCACGAGAAGTTTAGTAAGTTCTAGTTTTGATCTGAATGGGAGCAAAAAACTTATGAAAGATGAGAATATCCTCTGAAGTTTCATGGTCTTGTGGACATAAGCATGTTCAGCTCTAACTTATGGTAGATCATCAGCTGAACACAAGTCAACAACATCATGGTGTTCCAAAAAAGACAAGTGCCATGCTGAGATGAATAAACAGGGCTGTAGCCTGCAAGATATATGAAGTAATGCTACCACTCTGCTCAGTGCTGGTGAGGGCTCAACAAGAATACTGTGTTTATTTGGGGCACTGTTCTACATTACATACTGAAACACACCGGAGAGAGTCCAGAAGAAAGAAACACAAATAAACTGAATTCAAGAAAGCATTGTCTGTGGGGAAAAATAAAATAAAATAAAATAAAATAAAATAAAATAAAATAAAATAAAATAAAATAAAATAAAATAAAATAAAATAAAATAAAATAAAATAAAATAATTTAGACCGCTTGGTCCAGAAAGAAGGAAAAGTAGGGGGAAGTGATAACAGAATTCAAATTCCAAATAAGGTTAACAAGGTTATTATACAGAGAAAGAAATTAATCTGTGTTAATTAAGATTAAAAGAAATAGGCTTAAGTTGCAACAAAGAACATCCAAGTTAGATGTGAGGGAATATCTGCATCTTTAAGAGCACAGAAGCATTGGAATAGTCTTGGGCTGACGGGCAGGTTGCATAACCCCTTAAGATCCTTTCCAACTCATTTACTGTATGAACTTGAAGAACTGCTGTTCGAAACTGTAGTTAATTAGCATTTAAGTAAGAAGTAATTCATAAATAATGTGCTTCCTGATATTCAGTTAGAAAAAAGACAATGTTTTATTGAATATTTCTGACTTTTCTGCATGGTTTCTGACAAACTGAAAAATTAATTCAACTAGCAAATCTGCAATTGCTACAACCCTTTCCAGGCTCATGCTTGCTTTAGAGTACTTTCTTCATTTCTTCATTTCTCCTTTCTTCATTCTCTCCTTCATTTACTCTGTCTTCCACGACAATTGGAATTTTAAGTTCCTCTGCCGGACACTGGAGTTTAGGTAAGATTGCTTCCACTTCCAAGAATTCGAAGTCTAAAGTTCTGGCAGTTACGAAAAAAAAGTTTTAAAAGAGAGCTTAATTAAATAATACTTAAAAAGTGGGAGGGGAAACTAAAAAACAGTGTCCACAAGCTGAAATACCAATTTTCTGAGATTTCTTAAATTTCTTTGACAGAAAAAATCTCATGGAATTATATTTGCTGAATAAATTAACAGAAAAAAAAGTGGTTTTTTTGCATTTGAAGAGCTTATAATAAAAATATTGACAAACTAATACTAAATAATGTTTCAAATGTAAAAATACTTGCAGAGGAAAGAAAATAATAACAGATAACAAGCTTCCTTGTTAATTCAGTCCCTTGTTAATCTATTTTTTTCATTTGTTAGCTGAAAACAAAACTGCAGGAACACAGTAATTTGTTCTATTCACAGTATGATTTCCACTTGTAAGTAGAGGTGCTAAGTTTTTAAGTATTTGGGTATGCATTAGCATGAATGACAGAATCACAGAATGGTTAAGGTTGTAAGGGACCTCTAGAGATCACCTAGTCCAACCTCCCTGCTCCAGCAGGGACACCTAGAGCACATGGCATAGGGTAGTGTCCAGGTAGATTTTGAAGATCTCCAGAGGAGGAGACTCCACAGGCTCTCTCTGGGCAGCCTGTTCCAGGGCTCTGTCACCCTCACAGTAAAGAAGTTCTTCCTCATATGGAGGTGGAACTTCCTGTGTTTCAACTTATACCCGTCACCCCTCGTCCTGTCACTGGCCACCATGGAGAAGAGCCTGGCCCCATCCTCCCTACATTCACCCCTCAGGTACTTGAACATGTTAATCAAATCTCCTCTCAGCCTTTTCTTCTCCAGACTAAACAGGCCCAGCTCGCTCAAGTCTTTCCCCATGCAATAGATGCTCCAGTCCCTTAACCATTTTCATGGCCCTACACTGGACCCTCTCTAGAAGCTCTATGTCCTTGTACTGGGGAGCCCAGAACTGCACGCAGTACTCCACGTGTGGTCGCACCAGAGCTGAGTAGAGGGGGAGGATCACCTCCCTAGACCTGCTGGCAACAAACCCTTGGCAATGAATCCTTGGCTGATTAAAGCTTTCCTTTAATAAGAAGGCAGCCATAATGTTAATCCAATTAAAGTAAAGAGGACCAAAGGAAGATTTACTACAAGAAAAGACGGTATTGGAGGATGTTAATTCTTAGTACTGGCAGCAACTGAATGGCCGTTGGTCACGAAATTGGTATCTTCAAATATTTTCAGTCTCATATACGGAGAGCACTTGAAAATACCTGGGAAAATTGTTATCTTATATTAAATGATTGGAGATACTCAGTGTCATAGCTGTGGAAGGTATTTAAGCAGCAATGAAAAATTTGATATAATGAGATTTAGCTTTGCTTTTTCTAGATATCTTACCAAGCATCTGCATCTTTCTGTGACAGTGTATCTTTGTAAATCTATCCCTCGCTTTATTCCTCGGAGATGCAGATTATATATGCATAGCCCATCCTGTTCAGTAACATCAGCTGAGAGCCCTCCATATCATTCTTGCAAACTAAACTATACTGTCTGTCTGATCATGATGAATAGTTTCCCTTTTTGTAAGCAAAGAATCACAAAGGTAAATGAAAGCCCTATTGACCAAAGCAGAAAACTGAGAAAACCTGAGCAATATATCAGCAAAGTGTGGTCTTGAGCTTATCATAGCTCTTCCCATAGCGGCTGGTGAAGTCAGTGTCCTGTGCACCATTCCTGTCCAGGCTTTCTTGGGAATCTCCATCTCCAGTCTTGAAAGAGCACACAGCTCCTCAGGTCTCTTTGCCATGTGGAAGGCATAGAGCATGGGGGTGCCCTAAACTAAGTCAGACTATCCTATTTCCTTGTCATTCATTTCCAGAAATGATTGCTCCCTTCTTTAAACATCTTATCTCTAAGTTCCTGCCCACTACTTTTTTGGGGTACCAATGCTATCAGCTCATCCAGTGTTGGGAGTATGCCCTTGGGAAGATGGCAGCAAGGAGCAGGCTGACAAAACTAAAAGTTTGCTTGACTGTACCACTCTTTGCTGCCTGATCTGAGGAGTGCTTGGGAAACAGGACAGACAAAGTATGTAGCAGAGATTGCTCTTGCCCCTGAATTCCAGTTTCAGTGAGGGAGTGGGCTGTGAACAGAGAGAGAGCGCATTTATGGTGTATTGGGCATCCCCACCTGCAATTAACTCAATGTGCTCCTGAAGCACTGGACTGCATCACATTCATCAGCTGCCTGACTGCATGGGCAGGAAGTCTAACAGTTTGTCAAGGCAGCAGGCCCAGCATACAGCACTCTGCAGCAGCTGACAGACAACATGACTTGCTTCCTACTGCAAGACCAGCCATCCATTCTGTAGGTGACTGCAAACATTTGCATGAGGCATCTGATAGCAGGAAGGTTTTCTCAACTAAGACAGAATGACAGAAAACTATCTGCAGCTGACTGCAGTGATTGTTTGACCTTCAGCAATTTATCCCGTAGGACCTAGCAGACTTACCCTCAGCCAGGGTGGAGAGAAAGAAGTTAATCCTAGAAAATACCTGGTATGTTTTTTTATAGAGTTTTTTTTTTTTTAATCTGTAAATATGTGGAGCGTGAACATGATATTCCCTAGCTGGAAAGAGGTAAGGTATTTCATTTTTCTTTGGGGCACTGAGGAAGCAAAAGCTACAGTCCATATGCTATGGAGAGGGAGAAGAAAGCTTATGGAGTTTTCCATACTTGGACTTTTGGCATTGCTTTGCCACATGCTAGTCCTGGTTCTGATGAAAACTCTGATTGTCAGAACCCTTGCCAGTACCAGTCAAATGTTAAAATAACGTGCTTACAAGTGATAGAATACATTACATGCTGACTACTGTAGCTTAGTGTAAACTCAGTTGCTTTCCAGAGAAATGTCCCAAATGTTTTCTGACTAAGTGTCAGATCTTGAAGAAGGTGTTAAAATCCCTAATCATCAGTAGAGATACAATAGTCAAATTTGTTTGAAGTGGAAGTTCCTGAGTTTCAATTGAGTCACTCTGACCCATGAAATAAGCATTTTTTCCATACAAAAGTCCATATGATCTTAGAAGACATTTCAGTTAGATTCCACATTTCCTGGTAGAAAGCTGTTCACCTACAAATGTTTTGATTTCTAGCCAAAGATCCCTAGCAAGAAGATACCCTTGTCAATAAAAGCACTTTTTTTTTTTCAAGCCAGGACCAAAAAATAGTTTAGAATGAATCTGACACAGAGAGGTGCATTGTATACCCGGCTGCTCTGAGTGTGATGATGGCTGAGGCACAAAAATGATCTGATCTTTGCTTTTTCTTCTACTGACTGCTGTTTCTGGACTTCCATTTGAGCAAGAAAGTGTGAGATATTTCCAAATGTCTGGGGGACATACAGCATGCATAACTATTGAGAGTGTGTGCCAGAAGAACCTCTGTGATATTTATTTCTGACTTGTGTGGCAGAAGTCATAGAACACTATGACTTCTGATGTGGAAGACATAGAACACTTCCCTACAGTAGCCTAGGTAGAGGTTAAATCTGTTGAGGTATTTTTACTCCCTGACAAAGTAATTCTCATTTTAAAAAATATTCTTAGCGGTTGAATACTCTTGATGACTTTCTGATGCTATTTGTCCTAAGTATTAGCATTGTATGTCTAGTTTTTAGTCTGAATTTGACTAACTCCAGTTTTTTAGTATTGGCTTTTATACGTATTTCCACAGGACTGATGAGCTATTTATTATATTTTTTTTGTTCCCCCACATAGCCATTTTCATATGCCATAATTAAATAGCTTAATTAAGTTGGCAGGCCTGTAGATGTGCTGCAGAGGTAATGCACTAAGTACAGAGAGGCTACAATATTACTCATCCCAACAGGATGCAGACTTCAAAGCCATAGAATAGTTAAGCCAGGAATGACAGAATCACTGAACCTTTTAAGCCTTCAAAATCTGTTACAGAGAAGTATCTTAATTTCAGATGCTTCCCTGGAAGTCATCTTCATTCAGGATATGAACAAAGACTTTTTGTGGTCTTTTTCTACTTTTAGCATTAATAAATTCAATGCAAAAAGTAAAAAGCAGTCAATAAAAAGGAGGGGAAGGACTCACACCAGAAGTCTATCGTAGTTCTTTGATTAAGAGAAAGACTTGTTTCTTACTGTGGTTCATGCTTCCTCATTTCCGCTTGCCTATCCTGTTCTCTTGAGGAGTGTGCTCTGCTCACCGAGGCCTAATTATAGTTTTACCGAGTGTCCTATGACCAGCCATGCAGAGCGATAGGCAAATGTAGTAACCCAGCTCCTGTGTGTGATAGAATTAGGTATCTGAAAGAATCCATGACAGTCATTTGGAAAAGGCTGAAAATAGTCCTCTGTTTCCTCACTGGAAAGGTGTGGCTGAGATTACACTGGTGTCTGACTTGTTCAAAGTTAGGTTATACCCTGCATAGGTTGTTGAGTGGGGGCAGTTGAGTGGGGACAAAGCGGAACTACTGTGGACTCTGATGTGTAGCTGACATCACTTTTCATATCTTTTTTTTTCCTTTTTTTTTTTTTTTTCAGTTGTCAGGGATGAGCTCTCCATAGTGCTTTGGCTATGAAGAACCAAGGACAACTCAATTGTTGGTTTGTGATGGAGAAGATAGAGAGAGAAATACCAGCACTATGGCTCTCACCTTGTTGCTTAGCTCTCTGCAGAAATGTATCACAAATATTCCCTGTGCTCTATTAGGAACCAAAAAGTTTACTTGACATTACAAGATCCACTTGCATCATCTTTTTGCATCCTATAACCTTCTGGTGAAAATAAGAACAATGACTTTATATAGCTGCTGCTTGATTCTTTTGCTATTTGTCTGGAACACTGCTGCCTATGGACCAAACCAACGGGCACAGAAAAAGGGAGACATTATTCTTGGAGGATTGTTCCCCATTCATTTTGGAGTGGCTGCTAAAGACCAGGATCTAAAATCAAGACCAGAATCAGTGGAGTGTATAAGGTAAGCCATTAAAAAAAAAATTTAAAAAGTCTTGGTGGAGGAGTCTTGACCTTTCTCAACTAGTAGTAACAAGCTATGCTATTAAATAATGGTCTGTGATCTGATGCTTGTAGAGAACTGAGTTCTGCAAGGTAATGGGAAAGCATGGTGTAAATAATAGAAGAAAACAGAAAGTGTACATCTTAAAGCCTATGGTAAGTAATATTTGGACAGTGAAAGAGGGCAATTCATATATTCTCCAAAGCCACCAAACACAAATACCCTGATCTGTCTTATCTTCCATAGTGGATGTTTGAACAGTATCCTAAAACAAGCTTTCCTAAAAGAAGGAAGGAAAATAACCAGTAATGACTTTAAGTCCATTTAGCTATAGTGAATGCATAGGGGAAAAAAAAAAAAAAAAGAACTTGAAAGTCAGGTATTCATCTCTTTTTCAATACTGTCTCTCATCCTCTAAGCACTTTGCAAACTGTTTAGCTGGCTAGACAAGTGAAGAGGTGACAGCTGTACAGCTTTTGAAAACTCCCGCTAACCACATAGCTGTCCCTTTAGAAACTTTATGAAGGCTTGCACTCCCTGCTCAGACTTTCCTCATCCAAAGTCATCTTCTTCTGTATAAGCAGTGCATATAGATTCTGTTTAAATCTTTAGCGCTTAGGCCTGGAGGGAGAGGGGGTATACATGAAAATAGCTTCTCTTTTTACTGAAGTGTAGCTTTTTTATGATGAAACATTAGGGATTTTTAACCTTACAATCTTACGCATAATACACATAATTTAGAAATAAGAAATGTGACAGAAGTTTAGGAACTAATATGTCACATGGACAAAATATATGCAATTAGTAAGGAATTTTGTCATCACCATTCAGGGGAAAGCAAGTCGTTGTCATAAGACCTCTTCTGTAGTCATATATGAAAGAATAATATGTCTAGAATTATCTTTACCTCTGGTCCTAGAGTGGGGATCTAGTTCAGTTTTACTGAACAGGGTGATGAAGAACTGCTGACATTACTCCTGCTGCACTTAGAGATTCCAAGTGGTATCCTGGAATCAAATTAAGATATCAAAAAGAATGTTTCCGTCAAGTTTATGAGAGCATACCTAGATGTTCTCATAGGAAGTACCCAAAAAGAAGTGTAATTAAACAGGCTTTCTTCCATTTATTCTGTGATGCACATGTATGTCATGAACAAATTGTATGTTCAATGACTACTTCGAGTGACACGTTCTGTCAGAATTTCATCTTTTGTCAGTATTTTCTTTCTCCTGGAAGCAGTATTTTAAGTGGAAAGTTGAAGAGGAATGTTTTCAGATCTCATTGTCTTTTTCAGTTGCTCCAGGAGGTAGGCGGACAATGCCAATATTTGTAAACTGAAAGTAACATTCATTTCTTCAGCACTAGGCCAGTCTCAGTAACTGTTTTGACCAGGACACATTATGAGGAGGAATCACAGAAGAATGAAGCAGTCTGTTTGACAAGACTCATGCTAGTGTGTGATTGCCCAAAAAGTTTATTGTAATGAGATAGCACCGCCAACATTGTGGCAGGGAGGAAGAAAAACCTAGTCAGGCTGACCCATTGGGAAATGCTTGTGGGGGCATTTATTCTGCAAAAAGGCATTTTCTAATTTAAGTCTGCTGGATTAGGATCTATATTCCTCTTCCTCTTGCACCAAGAAGTGGCAGGTGGAAAGAAGTTGACTAAAGAGGTATTCGGTCTACTTTGCCCGACTCTTTCAAAGAACTGGATAAATCATGAGTTGATATCACAGTGCAAATATAGAGAGAATATTTAATGAATGACAGAAATTTAATTGCAGAATTAATTGTAATCACAATAACAACATTGATGATGATGATGAGATGATTTGATCAGATAACAGCAAACAGTTTCTTTGCACATGTCTTAACCAGAAAATTTCCATAAAGCTTTCAATTTGGAAAGGGTTGGGTTAGAAAGACTTCTTAAATCTAGTCATCAGATTTTAATAATGAAAATAGTTAATCTATGGGATGGTTTATGGGCTATGGCAAATATCTTCTGTCTAGTGACAAATACCTTGTCACTAGAATATTTTAAGATGAAAGCCAATATTTTTGCTGACAGAGATTCCCTATTTCAAGCAGGACTTAATTCAGAAAAGTCCTATTACCTGATTTAAATATAATTCCCATTAGGCAAAAATGGTGGCCCCTTTTAGTTTTAAATTATCTGATTTTGCAATAGGCTGGAGAAGTGTTGTGCCTGCATGCCGACCCTGAATCCAGTATGTTCACATGTTCCAGTAAGTCCTTTCTTAGTTGGTTTCTTTTGTATCATCACATTTCCTAATTCTTGGGCAGTTGGCTAGGCTGGAATGGGTCTAATCCTATGTTCTGCCAAAAAAATAAGAAAGAAAATGAAAAAAAAAAAAACTGTCATTCTTTTTAGTTTATTTCCCAAGTAGAATCTTCCTGATCCTGTAGTGTCAAAAACTTTTGTAGGATGAGAAATTCTACAAAACAGACATCAGGATGTCTGTACTTGGTCAAACCAAAGGTTTTCTAGCTTAATATCTTGTCTCCAACATAGGCCAAAAGTAAATGTCTGTTTAACAGCACTGCAGGGAAAGCATGTGGCAATGCTTTCCCAAAAGTGCATACCATTTTGCAGCAGAGGGATTGCTAAATGGGGTGTGACATCTTTAGTATTTAATTATCCTGCAGTGAGTTTCTCTTCTATGACTTAATCTGATCCCTTGTTGACCCCTTGGCATCCACAGCCTTCAGCAGAGCACAATTCCGCAGCCTAGTCACACAAACCTTGTTTCCTTTGGACTAACTTACATGGAGCCCTCTTGCTCCGAAGGAGGCAAAGAAGCCTTGCTGCTTGAGCTGTGATCACTCTGCTGCATCCCTTTCAATTATTCCTTCCTCCTGTCTGAGTTCTAACATTTTTGCTTTTTCCTGGGGTAACAATCTGTTCTGCGCCTTGTTACCCTTCCCTGAGTCTTCTCCAGTGTTGCTATATCTTTCTAACTGTCTATATAGCTGACTGTGGTGATGCCCCTGTTTTAGGCAGCTGTGTGCAGTTTTTTTAAACTCTATATCAGAGAGGTGTCTTATATCAAACAGGAGAGGGAGGAAAGAGGGAAAAAAAAAAAAAGAAAAGACCCAGATCTCTAGAGGTGTGTGGGCACTTCTCCCTTCATTCTCTCCTCCATTAAGCAGAAGTAAATCATCAGATGGTATGACAGGCTTCTGGCTTTGAGCCCAAGTAAGGACCTATGGGTCGCACTGGAACTCTGGGGATGGGTTGCCCTTGTTTCTTCTGTAGCTCAGCATCAAACAGTATGAAATGATGAAATTTGAGTCTAAAACTATATTATTCCTTTTTCTCTTCCTGAGTTTTAGTTTTTAGGTGTATGTGTGTGTTCTACACAGATCCCATTACCCATATCCCTAACTTGTGAGAATAGTAAGCAACTCATTGTACCTTATGACTGAAGGGATCCTAAAATTGAGCAAAGTTCTCACCTTTGCATGTGTTAGTAATAGCAGTGCTACTAAGTGCTAGTAGCAATTAAACATTATTAAGGTACTAGAAATTTAGAGTGGACAATGAAATTATGATGTAAATACAGCCACTTGAGAAAGAAAGGAGTACTGGTGTGATCTGAAATACATGCAGCCTTTGTCACTATTGTTGACTTAAAGTACATATCCGCTATAAGAAAGTGAGAGCCATGTTTAGAGCTTTTTCATTACTATGTCCTTCTATTCCATCATATTCTATCGGTTGTAGTTTGGTGACTTGCATGTTTTGATAAATGAAGGTCAATATGCAACATAAAGTTGTGAATTGCTCCTTTTTAAAGAGACTAACAGATTCCTTTTTCCATGGTGAATCCAGACATTATGAGCCGTTCAAAGCAAACCAAATAATCAAGTAAACAAACAGTATTTCAGAATTGCAGGTTTCTCTTCAGGGTTTCCTTCAGAGTAAGTAGGCCCTGCAACACCTGAATCTTTCTGACAGTCCCTAATAAAATTGATGGCTTTGGCTGCATCTTGCAGATGGGAAAGCTTAAAAAACAGCCTGAGCAGGGTCAGGAGCAACATGTTTCGTAACCCAGCCCATGCTGTAAGTGCCAGTCAGGCCAAAGCTGTAGCTATGTCGTGATGATGCAAGGAAAGGAGACTGGCCTCTTGAGGAAAATAAAAAGGGGCTGGTGTGAATTTCCCAGACATATACACGTCTCAGATTTCATAACCCTGTGGGCCACGCAGCTGGTGTTTGGCCGTGCTCAGGCACTGACAAGGCCGTTCTAGGTAGTTCTGACTTCCACAGGTCGTGGATCTCCTGGGAGCTCAAACCATTTAAGTGACTTTATGTTCCTTAGTGGGGCAAGGTAAGGATATATAAATCTTAGCCTTCTTGAAAATCCCTCAATGGACATATTTAGACCAACTGGAAAGAAACATCTTTGAATCAGTGAGATCTTGTGAGTTTACTAGCCAGCAAACCAGACTCCAAAGATAATCCATCCCCTGGGAATGAGCAATTCAGATTTGTGGAAAAATCATTTCTGATTTTTCTTTGCTTGCTTTTCCTTCCGCCTGAGACTAACAATTGTAGCTCAGTTGAAATGGATTGCCTACCCCAGGCCTGAGGGACAGGTGGGAGAATGGGGCGTGAGAGGGGAAGCAGTTAAAGGAGTGTGAAATGCGAATTGAAATTGCTATCTACACCTTTGAGCACTGAATTATTTACAGTAAATTCTCATTTAGAGCTTCCAGGGCACTTTCAATAGCAGCACATCTTATTAATGTTAAAAATACAAGACCATGACAATGGAGCAGTAGAAATAATCTGTAAGAAAATAAGTTTTGGAAGCGCCTTTTTTTCATTTTTTTTCAGTGACTATTTAAAGACACTGAAACTCTGATGAACAGTTTTCTTCTGTTACTAAATCCTTTGGATGTTGCTGTTTGTTTACAGAAATTCCCAGTAAATATTCTGCATGCCCGCACATTACACTAACCAGTCACATCAGTCACAGCAGCAGCAAAAGATCACCTGGATCTATACAACATGCTGCCATTTTCAAT
Source organism: Tinamus guttatus (assembly GCF_059628265.1). Taxonomy (NCBI): domain Eukaryota; kingdom Metazoa; phylum Chordata; class Aves; order Tinamiformes; family Tinamidae; genus Tinamus; species Tinamus guttatus. The sequence goes on from NW_028288632.1 coordinate 389,687, forward strand.
CACCAAGCCAAGAGGAATCTATCTGTAGCCCTTTCCTGGAGTCATATGCACATGAGTCTCATTCCCACTGTTTGAAGGAGTTCTTAATCTTGCTTCAGTTAAACCACTTTAGCTGAGCTCCCTTCATCTGACTATCTCAGTGTTAGCACTGGTACGGTATCAGATATAACACTAGATGAGTGTTATCAGAATAAGACCTTGTTTGAAGTCCATATTAGAGAAGATTAGAGAAGACAGAGCCAGGTGTGTTTGTCTCCAACCTTTTTGATCATCTTCTGGTGAACTGCCAGTGCTGATACCAGAGGAGGTGCAATTGAGGAGAATTGCACATCCCTTGTCCATACTAGTTTGGTCGGAGGTAAATTATCAAAAGCATTTGAAAGACATTTTGGACTCTAGCTCCCAGACAACACCTGCTGTCTTTTCCCTTCCAAAATAAAGCCAGTCATCGGTGTATACATATAATATACATATAATATGTCAGAAAGGAAAATAAAGCAGTTATGTGTCATGGGCCTTACCCTGTACCTGCTGAATTAAATGATTAACACATTAATTGAAGGCAAGGGGAAGATAGTCCAGTTTCACTGATAGTCCAGGATGAAATCTTGCTGAATTTTTAAAATCTAAATTAAATTGCTATCAAATACCATAAAACACAATCCGACTTTTATGTCATTTTCCACATGTGTGACAATATAAGCTAGCTTTTCTTCTGTTTTATTTTTTTGGTTTTTTGTTTTTTATTCTGTTTACACAGACTGGAATGTATGAGGCTTTTCACAGTTTAATAATAGTACCTTTGAACTTCTTAGCTTCTCAGCAATCTTCCCTTGAAATATATAAAATATGTACATTTTTTTTTCTCCTTTACACTGGGAGTCTGAACGTAGTGCCTTTCTTCAAATTCTGTTTTCATTCTAACTCAAAATATCTGTGAGCACATTTAGCTTTTTAAAAAGAAGCATCATAAAACCCTTTCTTGTTGACCTTTTGATCTTCCTGGAGCACAGTACTGACCAGGAGAGGCAGCTTGGCTGGCAATAAATAAATGCATTTATTTATTTATGTGTGTATTTATTTATTTATTTTCTGTACAGAACATTCACTGCCTTATTCCCTCTGAGAGTTGCATTTTTATTTCAGAGCTGTTCCATTGCATCTCACTCCTCAATTGTTTGGAACGAGAGCAAAAATGAAAATGACCAAATTAATGACCAAATTACTTCCAAATTTAATGCACAATCTCATGTTCTAGAGGATGTCCATGCTCTAGAGAGTTATGTTAAAAAGCTAGTTATCATAAATGATAAATGTGAATTTTTATTGGCCTCAAACTTATGACTTAAAGCTGCTGAAGAGCTTTGCAATGAAGCTATGTTGTCTGTTCTTTGAGGTGCAACCTCAAAGCAGAACCTGTTTTAGAATTTGGACAAAGATATTTTAAGGAGGTGAAATAAAGTTTAAAAAACATTATTAATATTTAAAAGGGGAACCTTAGATGTGATACCTTTAGAACTTCTGATCTCTGATAAACCAGATAAAATTCCTAGAATGGAATTAACATGGTTATGTTCATTCAATATTGAATAATTAAAATATAGCTAATATCAATTTTGGAATCAGTTCTTTTTATCCAGTAACTTAAAAAAGTTTGGGTCATGTAGCTCAGAGATTGAAAGTTCATGATTGCTGATAGCTTATCTTTAAAATTTTTCATCTTTTAGTAATTGAAATATATCTCAAAACACTTCAAAATGGTACTCATCTGAAACCTAAAAATTACCATTTTATAACAAATCTGTTCTTAGATTAGCTGTTTCACAATTCTGTTCCACAATTCTCAGTCCCATCATTTTTTTCAATAAATCTCAAGCATAACAGCTTTGGTGCCTTCAGCTATGGCTCAACTCAAAACTGCAAACTCGCTGCTCTCCTGACAGGTAATGCATCATAAGGAAGGGCAGGTATCAGTTCATGAAAGATTCTGCTATCCCAGCTGAACTATCCCAAAACATGGCAGCTTCACAGGCACACAGTTGGTTGCTTTTGCAGCTTTACAGGAGAAAACACAGTAAGTAAAACTTAGGAATGGCACGTGGTGAAGCTACTTTCTGCTTCTTTCCATAAGCAAAATTTCTCTCTCCCTTGAACTATTAGTCACTCATCCCCACACCAATTTCTGATAACCTCAGCAGCTTTGGCAGTCCATTTACTGCATATGATGTGTAAACACAGACTCCCAGCTGCTGCACCCCATTCCTGATGCTGCTCCTTAACTCTGGGTTAGTTCCAGCCACAGCTTCTGAGCTCGTATCTAAAACAATTGGATGCCCTGTAATAAAGAGAAAATATATTCTTGGATGAAAACACTGAAGTACCAACTTAACAAGTTAATAAGTTATGCTACGATTAAAATCTACAATATTTATCTATTCTGTGATATAAGCAGATTGGCTATACCCTCCTTTCCAGTGTGATGTCAGGCCCAAGCATTACAGATACCCAAATTTTCCTAAGTGGGGCTAACCAGTACCTGCATATCCAGAGGCAGCCAATGCTGACTGTTGCAACTCACACTGCTTGCCAAATGCCTCTGGCAATTTACATACCAAGGATCCCCGAATCTAAGTCCCAGGCAGCATCTTGCTGAGCACAGGACTTAGTAGACACTGCCACCTGCATTCAGAAATGTGTCAGAGGAACACAGAAGGAAATCTGGTAGGGATAGTTTTGTGCTAAAGCTTGTGCTCAGGAATCACAAGATAGAGATTTAATATCCTGACTAAAAGGTACAGGCCTAAACCACCACTCTAGGTGTAATCCTTCTCAAGTTTCCCAGACTTAGGGGACTTAGAAAATCATCCCCCCAACCACTGAACTGAGCTCCCAAACCTGAAGAGTTGAAAGCCAGAACAAAATCTTGCTGCACATGTGTGTCTCTTCTGTAACCATTGAAGAGAAAACTTTCTGAATCCTACAATCAGAGTTAAGTAATATAAGCTGTCTTTGTCTTTTATATCTGGTATCTTTTATTCTCTCTTTCTTTCAGTCCTGGTCTCCTTCCCTCTGATGGCTTCTCATTCTCTACTATTTCTTTCCCACTCCCAGGTATAATTTCCGAGGCTTCCGCTGGCTACAGGCTATGATCTTTGCCATAGAAGAAATAAACAGTAGCCCAACTCTCCTTCCCAACATGACCTTGGGATACAGGATATTTGACACTTGCAATACGGTCTCTAAAGCTCTAGAGGCAACCCTGAGTTTTGTGGCTCAGAACAAGATAGACTCTTTGAACCTGGACGAATTCTGCAACTGCTCCGAACACATACCTTCCACCATTGCAGTCGTGGGCGCAACTGGCTCTGGGATCTCAACTGCTGTGGCCAATCTGCTAGGACTCTTCTACATACCTCAGGTATGCATTCACTTGTCTTATTTAGTTTAAAAAGTGACCTACCTCTCTACTCTGCAACACTAGCTGGGCCTGACGTAGCAGAGGGGATATTGCTGTGTGGAGGGGACCTTTAAGTATATTGATAGAACTGTGATAGGGATCTGGGCTAATGCCTTATGCAATCCATCTCTGTTTCAAACAAAAGGAAGTTTAGAAATGCAGAAGGTCTAACTGTACTAATGAGCTCAAATGCAACACGTCAATGTGGAGCACTGGCTTTTAGAGTGGGATGACAGTTTACATGATAAAATGCAGTTTATTTCCCTCTAGAATTAGTAGGTCAAATCAAACTGAATACTCGCTGGTGAGAAATACAAGACTTAACTTTCACATTTGCCAGGTGAGAATGGCACTCGTCATTTGGTAAGTGCAGAGACTGCAGAATTCTCTATCCCATGCCCTACCTCTGTGTTCCTCTTGCACACCAGAAGGGGTCCAGGGGGGTTCAGAGTTCATGGCTTGTTCAGTCTTTGACACTTCAAGTAGATTCTCAAGGAGAGAATCAATAAAAAATGTGTGTGGTGGGATTCTTATGATATAAATGTCTGTCTTGCTAGAAGTTTGTAATCCCTAAACACAAAGGTTAGCAGGCAGCCAAGTAATAACATCCAGCCAACAATACTCTAATATAGGAGGAAGATAGTCTCTAAAGTGGTTGAGTTGGGAAATGCTGATAGTTTAGGTAAGTCATTAGCTGTTCTCATCCATGACAGATTTTCATATTGAAGAGAAATTTGAAATGCACTGCTTGGCCTTATCCACTTATGCATTTTCTTGTCTAGTCTCACATTTCCAATTCCTCTTCTAAAATGAATGCAATTGCCAAAGCTTGTAAGAGGCCTTGGGCCAGAGTGGCTGGAGAGCTGTGCAACAGAAAAGGATCTGGGGGTCTTGATCGACAACTGGCTGAACATGAGCCAGCAGTGTGCCCAGGTGGCCAAGAAGGCCAACGGCCTCCTGGCTTGTGTCAGGAACAGTGTAGCCAGCAGGAAATGATCGTCCCCCTGTACACGGTGCTGGTGAGGCCGCACCTCGAATACTGTGTTCAGTTTTGGGCCCATTCCTACAAGAAAGACACTGAGGTGCTGGAGTGTGTCCAAAGAAGGGCAAGGAGCTAGGGAAGGGACTGGAGCACAGACCTTACGAGAAGCGGCTATGGTTATTAAGTCTGGAGAAGAGGAGGCTCAAGGAACCTGAAAGGAAGTTGTAGTGAGACAGAGGTCAGTCTCTTCAGACGAACTACTGATAGGACAAGAGGAAATGGTTCAGGTTAGATACTAGCAAAAGTTTCACCCAAAGAGTGGTGAAGCATTGGAGCAGGCTGCCCAGGGAAGTGGTGCAGTCACTGTCCCTGTCAGTGTTCAGGAAATGTGTAGATGAGTCAGAGACATTGTTTAGCAGGCATGGTGTTGAAGGGTTTATGGTTGGACTTGATCTAGAAGGTCTTTTTCAACCATAATGATTCAGAACCATAATATTTTGTCACACTGTACTCTCAGTCTATCCTGAGCATATATGCTTTTATTTCAACCAGAGCTCCAGTTCCCATGTAGTTCCCACAAATGAAGAGAGAATAATGCTTGGATGATATGCAGTAATATTTCCCATCTATTTAATGCAGTCTGACTCCCTAGGTCATATAAAGAATCTGACAAAATGTACAGTCTCAGTACAAGGGAGGAATGGTTTGAGCTATGGCCAGTATATGCTTTCTAAGCATTACCCAGAGTAGCATTGGAAGGTGGGGATATAATAAGCACTGTGATGGCATTTTAAGGCATATTGTTAAATTGCACGTCACACTGCCAGGTAAACAGGTGCTACTCAGGCTGGTGAGTTGAACTGTAAAGAACAGATTGTTGCAGCTCCCACAATTTTCCTTTGAGGAGGGAATGGTGTTTACATTACAAAGAATTATTCTTATCTAGTAGTTACAGAAACAGTTAGATGTTGGGAGCTTCGGTTCTCAACATGGAACAAACTTTTAGCCATATGGTTAAAGTTTGACAGCTGAGAGCAGGCTTTTGAAATGGGAATTATCAGGCAGCATTAGAATGTGCATTATCTCTGCCAGTTATAGTAAGGCCATTAGCAAAAATCCATGCTTAATAGACCCTACATTTCCATATAAGTTGGAAATATATTTCATAATTAATGTAGGGTTCATTACTCATTCTATTCATATAGAAACTGAAAATGTTATGACTTCTGTTTCTGTTTTTCACTCTTACCTCAGTGTATCCTATAAAATTCCAAGTAGTTAAGAAGGAGGGAGATCTTTAATCTTTTGCACCTTTAAAAAGTATGCTAGCACAGTTTCTGAAGCTCCAGAAGGAATGGGCACTGCTAAAATAGAAATGGGGAAGTCACTGTAACCTGCACTAAAGTGACATTTCCTTGATGCATCCAGACCTGGCTCTTGTACACCTAAGATGCACAAAAAACAGAAACTCAGATGTCAGGTCCTTTATAGCGTATGCAGGAGTGCAGGTGGTAGGTGATGAGGACAGCACTGACCTATCTAGAGTAACACATAGCTGCATGAAAGGAGGGACTTGCTTCTGTGGCGCTTGGAAATGCATTAGGAGAGCTCCCTTTCTTCATCCTTCTATCAGGAGAGTTCAAGTCCTAAGTATTAAATGGCAGAGTTTAAGGAGGAGATAAGATTTTTGAAGATTTTCATTCTGTGGAAACTGAACTGTTTAGAGATCTTTTCAAAGTGAGAGAGGGTTCTAAAGACTTCAGATACCAATCTCAAAATGGAAAGATACTTGAGCTTTAATACTTCTTCAGATCTCAGCTCTTCTTGTTTTGGATTTTTCTGTTTTCTTTCTAATTCTGGAAAATCCAAATTGTATTCTGAGAGAATAAGACACTTCTTCCAATTAGGAAAAATAAAACAATTCTTGATAGCTTTAGAAAAGAAGACAAAACCTCATTTTAACTTTGAAACAGTGATGCTTACTGACTTCTCTTCTGATTCTGGCCAGGAATCAGGAAATAGTGCTAAGGTAGTATTGATCACAATTATATTACCCCTGCCAAGGTTCAAAGGTGGTGATTTAAATCACATTTCTCTTACTGGAGCCAGCAGGGGTATTGCATATGGAGCCTGTTTAAGGACAGGGAGAGAGATGACAGCAAGGAGAGAAAGATAATGCTCTCTAAAGTAGGCCTGGGAGGACAATGCAAGGCTGCTCTCTCATGTGTGGTTCAGGACAGAAGTTTGTATTTTTCCTGAATTATGTGCACAGATATATCCTTTTTTTTTCTGGATTTGACAGGAAGTGAAGTGTGTACGTAGGCAACCTGTGGCACACCTCTTTGCCTTTCCTCCAAGCTAGTGTCTCTGTGTCTTCCACAGATCCTTGGCTGAACAGGTGCACATATGCTTGCTCTAGCCCCTCTGGTCTGAGCAGCTGCTCCAGTATTTGTGCTTCTGCAAGATATTCACAACTACAAGAACATATGGTTGGACTTGATGATCTTGAAGATCTTTTCCAACCATAATGATTCTATGATTCTATGATATGCAGTCCAAGTGATTCATGTGCAGTCAAAGGCTAAAAGTGTGTTGCTCATGGAGTATGGTGCCCAGCTCTCCCTTCACTGAATATGAGGTTACAGAAGTTGAAAGTGGTGCTAGATAGATGTAGGCAATTTGTTCCCAGCCATTCCACTTCATGGTTTGTGTTGCTTTTTCCCTGTGCTCTCACAGGTCAGCTATGCCTCATCCAGTCGTCTTTTGAGCAACAAGAACCAGTTCAAGTCCTTCCTCCGCACAATCCCCAATGATGAGCATCAGGCAACTGCAATGGCAGACATCATTGAGTACTTTCGCTGGAACTGGGTTGGAACAATCGCAGCTGATGATGACTATGGCCGGCCAGGGATTGAAAAGTTTCGTGAGGAGGCGGAGGAGAGAGACATCTGTATTGATTTCAGTGAGCTCATCTCCCAGTATTCAGATGAAGAGGAGATCCAGCAGGTGGTGGAAGTCATCCAGAACTCTACTGCAAGAGTGATTGTCGTCTTTTCCAGTGGCCCAGACTTGGAACCCCTCATCAAAGAGATAGTCAGGAGAAACATCACTGGCAAGATCTGGCTAGCAAGTGAGGCTTGGGCCAGTTCATCTCTGATAGCCATGCCAGAATTTTTCCGTGTCATCGGCAGCACCATTGGGTTTGCACTGAAGGCAGGACAGATCCCAGGTTTTCGTGAGTTTCTGCAGAAAGTGCATCCCAAGAAGTCTACCAACAATGGCTTTGCCAAGGAGTTTTGGGAGGAGACATTTAACTGCTATCTCCCTGATGGGTCCAAAAATTCCCCAGGCTCAGGTTCCCTCCACAAAGGACATGAAGAAAACGTGGGAGCTGGAAATGGCACAGCTGCCTTCCGTCCTCCATGTACAGGTGATGAGAATATCACCAGTGTGGAGACACCATACATGGACTATACACACTTGCGGATATCCTACAATGTGTACTTGGCAGTATATTCTATTGCCCATGCTTTGCAGGATATATACACCTGTACCCCTGGGAAAGGACTCTTCACTAATGGATCATGTGCAGATATTAAGAAGGTCGAGGCATGGCAGGTAAGTTTTTCATTAGTATTGTGGTTTGTCTGCAGTGTGTGTGTATATATAGAGAAAGAAAAGGCAAGCTCTCAAGGAGCTCTCCTGAGAGAGGGGTACCATTGGTAATCTTGGATCTCAGGGACGCAGTCAGGCTCCTGTGTTTTAGCTGCATGTCAGGTAGGTGCTTGCTCCCACCCTCCAGTGAATGTAAGATAATTTGTGTTAGATTTGCCTGTGGTGAAAGGGCTTTATACTAAATTAAATTTCTTTGTATTTGCTACAGGCTAAAAGTGTGTGCTCATGCAATTATTGCAGCCTGGCTGACACATAGTAACCTGATCATATATTGAGTCCTTACATAAACAAGAGGGCCTGGAGACAGCACAAAAACAAGGAAAACAATTTTTAGAGTTCATTTTTTGTTTTTTTTTTGGTTTTTTTTTTTTTTTTTTTTTTGGCAAGCTCTATAGCTTTTGCAATCCCTCAGCAATTTGCCACATTGGCCAAATTCTTTTCCACAGTTTCAAGTTTATATAGGACAGAACTAAAGAAGACTATAGAAGAAAAAGTATAGAAGAAAAATAATGTCTGGCTCTTTGGCAAATAATGGGTAGTTGCTTTGATTTGGCAGTGATGCTTGTGAAGTTGTAAGACAATAGTAATGACTCAGCAACATTTAGCAGTCTAGTAGATGTATTCTGCTCGCTATCATATGGATAGTATTCCTGTCAAGTTTTCTGATTTTTAGGAGTACTCCATGCTCCATGTATTTGATTGTGCTATCTGCTGTGATAATAAGCATGTGTTTTTAGTATCCTGTGCACTCTCAAACAAGAGAACTAGCCTGTAGGACTATCAAATATGTAGCAAATTCTGATTTGCCAGCCCTGGCCATGAATGAAAACTTGGATCCAAGCATATCTGAAATGAGAACAACACTGTAGAAAATAATGAGGATCGCGCCACTGTGTATGTAATTTCATCTGTTCCGGCTGGTCACCAAAATAAAGGCTAAATCCATAAAATCTCAGGTATTTCAGGCTTTCTGAAATCACTTTATTCTGAGTTGTTGAGGGCTGGACTTTAGGGTAATTCTGCAATTGCTGTCTCTCTCTCCAATCCTATTCTGCTTTTCAGGATCACCCTGGCAGGAGTCAGCAAGTTGTTGATGACTTTTGCTTTGACTGTGTTAGTAAAAATGTTCCAGAATAAATATATTTTTGATTCATTCTCTCATGCCTTGTCAATTTGGAAGGTAAAAAGAGCAGGATATTCATACAATAGCACAGTAAAATAGTGTGATGCTTGCCAAGGATACCATAATAGGAAAGAAGATCCTTTTATTTCTGTGTTGCTTGTCTAAGTGCTAAAGGATGACTATATCAAAATGTGAAACACATCTGGATATACATTGAGTATGCATACTTGCCACAAAAAAGGGGAAGCAGCACAAGAAAGTATATGCAGGGAATAACATAAATGGATAGGAGTAGTGGGTGTTATAAAAAGAACAGGTTATACTTGAAATAACTGCTATTATGTGGTGGTGGTGATCAAGTTTATTTGGTATTTATGCAGTTTTTCATTTCAAAATCACATGCATGAGTAGCAGGTAAAGGCCAGGTTTGTGTGCACATCTACTTCACATCAGGCATTGTGCCTCATTACCCTCAGGCAGCTTTCATCAGCCACTGGGGTAATGAGTTCATCTTGCAAACATGAACAACTGGAATCTAAGTTTGAAGGAAACCTTTCTGTTCAAATCAAACTCATTCCCAATGTTCCTTCTGCCAGTGGTCGATGGCTGCTCACAAAATCAGTTCAAGGCTCTCTCATTATAAAGCAAACTGAATGCAGGAAGAAGGTGTTAAGAAATCTCTACACTGGAGATTGAAGGCAGCAGCTGCTAATGGTGTCTGAAAGCATGAACCAGGTGGTATGTTGGGTAGATAAGGCATCCCCTATGAACTCGTGGCTCCATTAACCTAAACTCCTGTCCGGAGCACCCTGTGTCACCGAGATGAGTGACTTCTGAGGTGTGTTGTACAATATAATTAGGTATTAATGTTGTTGCCTTTCAATGGCAACATTTGTTGCCGTTAACTCATATGAGTTATTATTTATTCATTGTCTGCTAGCTGTTATTTTTTTACTCAGAATATAAACCTTTTGGAGGGAACTGTTTTATATAATTTTTGTGGGGAGTATGCGTAGCTTTTTATACAAATCATATTTTTACAGCAATGATCATTTTATCTGAACTGGACAGTATGAAGCCTAGGTCAGGATTACTGTGAGTTTGTTAAATTAGGCGCAGTACAACAACTATGAATTTACCATCTACAGTTTGAAAAAGCTCTAAATGTTTCACCATAGGGCAAGTAATATTTTTTTTTTGCGTTCTGCCTCAGCTAAAATGTTAGATAATAACAAGTTTCTTCTCTACTTTTTTGTAGCTACTTGTTAAAATAAGATGTCTATGCTGCATGTATTCTGAAGAATGTATATGCTAGCTGCAGTAATGTTTTATGAAATTACCCTAATGCAGGACAGAAGATAGTCCAGGTGCACACTGAGCTGTGCAGGATGTTTGCAAAGACCAGGTAGTATTCTCTACATGTGTCATTAGGTATGTTGTATTTTGCACAGCATTCATCAAGATCAGATCAAATTTTTCTTTTTGATTTATTTTTTCCTAGTCAGCTGTGATTTTCTCAGGAAACTATACTGAATAAAGCTAATGCTGTGTGTTGCTCTTGTTCACGGACTGCCCAGGTCCTGGCTGTTTCATAAACCCTAGAACTGAGTAGTAGGAAACATGTCAAGAGGTGGGACCTGGGCTCTGGACTCCTGAACTGATATGTCTTTGAGAAAGCATAGTTCATAGGCCTTCAAGTATGTCTTGTCAGAAGTCCCTACCCCTTTATCTTGTAACAGTTCAAATAGTGTGCCACTGTAATGTCTTCCATGGTAATATTTCCCATGTTTTCTTTCCCTAGGCCTTCAAGTTCCTTGATTTTCTTGATCTGGATTCATGCACCTATTCCCATTGCTGCTTCTAATAATAAGCTCTCTATTTGTCTGTTCCCTTTTTAATTCTTCTCTGAGCAAAGATTTATAACTCTTTGAGGCATTAACAAGAGCCTCCATGATGTCTCTCTCTCCTCTCACACACAGGTGATCCAGCCAAAAAAATACAAGGGAAAAATAAACCTCAAGGATCCTAATTAGTCTTCTGAGCAGATATTCATTACTCCATATTCTTTCTGTGTGAAAACAGGAGAACAGTTTTTACCTCAGACATAGTCCACTTTGCTTCTGAAACCATTCATCTATCTTCTTGTTGATTGCCAACAACCATCTTATGAGCTGCTGCTTCTGTCTCACAGTAAAGGCATTGCAATTAAGTGGGGAAGATGGATTCCTGTGGATATGAGCAGGAAAAGGCTGTGGTATAAAATAGTTTAGACTCCCAGGTGATTTTCATGCCATGGTTACACTGGAGGCTGTGAAACTGGGGCAGTTCAGGAATAAAACAATGCTAATAAATAAATAATAACAGGTCTTCGAGGTACCAAGGCAAAACATACTATGTATGCTGAAATACTCATTGTCCAAAAGATCAGTAGGTTAAGGAGGCAGTCATTTAAATTCTTCTGTGCCTAGAAATCTGATTGACTGTAGACTTAGTGAAAAATTACTGTGTGCTCTTCCACAAGAAAAAAAAAAAAAAAAAAGCAAGTGCAAATGGGCTATACCTAGCAACAGCTGAAGTCTTTTATTACACTTTTATGATTATTATTCAATCTTTTATTGAATATAGCTAGCTTGGGATATGGAAAATGAAGCAATAGCAGAACAGGTATTAACTGAGGCTTCTGTGAGAGTCATTCAGGAAGAACTGCCATGAAATCAGAGTCAGCTGCTGAATATCAGGTAATTGCAAAACCTCACCTAATCTACAATAAAACTAAATTGGAGATATATTTTCTATGAACAAAAAGTAAGTCATCTCATCAGTAGGGGAAGTAGCCATTTAGGACAAACAGTAGTTAATCTGAGACAAAAATGAGAGCTGGGAAATGAGAGCACAGTAAACACAGCTATTTCCTCACAAGGGCAAAACCATATGTTTTCTGATTCATCAGTCTGGCAATAGTTTGTTGTCAGGTGAGAACAGTATTTGTGTTGCTCTTCAGTTAAGCAGACAATTAATGGAGTATAATTTGGATATCCCTTCTACCAAAAGCAGAAAGACTTAATGGATTTTATAGCAAGTGGGCCGGTCCGGTAACATCATCAGTTGAAAATGTATGAGGAAACTATTGCCCCCAGCACCTTGGAAAAAACATCTAAATCAAATTTTGATTATGCAATATATTCTATGAGAATCAAGATACCTGAAAACAATGAGCTCATAGGGTAGCCATAGGCTCTACTATCAACTTTAATAATTGGAAAATTCATTATATATTATTCAGTATTAAATTTAGACAAATTAATAAGAATAAGCCTACCCTAGGCTTTCAGATATTTTGCCATAGCAATTATTGTGTGATACAATGATATCCTAAGAGCATTGAAAGATTTGATTTAGTCAGGATTTCTGCTAATAGATTCCTCACCATTAGTAAACACAGTTTTCTAGCCATTATACCTGATGGATTTCTTCAAATTATATTTGTTAAAAGTGAAAAACAAAGAAACTGTGACATAAGGTCTAGACTAGGTGTCCATGATGGTTCTCTATATCACATATCACGGCTCTCTGTAATGACAAGAGCAAATAAAATACAGTACAAGTCTGATAGCACTGACAATTTGCTGTCCCTGTGTCCATATTACTGCTTTCATTTATCCAGAGACCATCTGTCAACACAAAACCTTAACAGGAACCTCAAAAATATTAAACAAGCTCACTTTGCAAAAGATCGTGTAGTTTAATCTCTTTCATATAATAAACTATGTAGATTTACATCACATTTGGAAAAAGTAATTTTCATCCATCTAATAGATACTTTGCATTAGATGTAAAGCCTAGTTATTTCACTTCTAATGGGCTGTGTTTGATAATCAAATGTGAATTTAATAAGATCTATTTTCCCCAAAGATATATTGACTAACAGACACTTTTCTTTATTAGTGTGGTCCATGCATGGGTACACTTCCTATCACAGATAGCATCTTCTTTCTAATTTGAACTTAATTGTCCTTAAGTTCCATTACTGCTTATTTGGCTCTGTTAGATTTAAAAGCCCAGATTGAATACTCATCATTTTTCTTAAGAAAATATTTATGCACTTTGATCATATTATTCCTGTGTCTGATCTTGATAATTTCGACATAGTGGTTTTTAGTCATAAGGTATATTTTTTTGTTTTACATCTGCATACTGTCTGTTTACTCATCCTTATTTTTGACATATGTTCAGTATTGCTCTAGCAGCCTTGACATTAAAAAAAAAATCCTGCTTTACATAACTTATTACTGTCCTGTTTACATATGCACTAGTTACATTAGCCTTGCTTGCTACAGCATGAAATGCAAAGGTCACATTAAGTTTTCAGCAGTACTTTGCAGGATGTGGTGTTTATTCTGTAGCTGTGGTTGGAATTTTCTACTCCTTGATTAATGATTTTGAGTTGCATTCTATTAAACACAGATGTAAGAAAGCAACCTGCAGGAGTGCATTGTCTTTCTTATAATTTACCATCATGTTAATCCATGCTTTTTCTGCAAGTTTTCCCAGCAGCACTTTTATTTTTGCTGCCAGGTATTGATTAATGTGTTGGATGATGCTGAGTTGTTCACCGAGGCTGGAGGAATTCCCTATCAACTACCCAAAAACTGATGATTTGTCTCTGTTGATGTCTGTTTTGGACATCTGACAGGCAATCTTGAGTTTTCTAGTGGATTCTTTGCATTAGATGTAAAGCTTAAGTATTTCCTTCTAAAGGTTTTGTTTGGCAACCAAAGCTATATTTAACAAGATTCCTCAAAGCCATACTGGCATATAATTTTGTCCTAATTGATCCTCAGCTCAACTCTTCTTTCCCCATTGTTTTTCTCTGGGATTGATGTCAGGCCAAACAACCTTTCAATACAGAGGACATCCCTCTGCCATTTATGATAGCATCTCTCCTCAGCAGCCATTTTTGGCCAGCCCATCAGAGGCTGGACTGGCACCCTCTAGAGGGGAACGTAGAGAAGGAGAAAAGGCTTCTGCAAAGAGACTGTGTTTCATGTCCTGTATGGACTGTCTCAGAGGGAAATTTTAAACAGTGTTGACTGTGCATTACATTTGGATGTGTAGCAGAGATGCAAATGGGGTTTGCTGTGGAATAATATTAGCTAATGTATTCACTTGGTCATTTGAGACTAGAGGCATTTTTATGCAGTATTGTAAACCAGCTCTTGCATTAGCAGTCTTTTTATTGCTAGTGGAGTGCTGTGGTAAACTATCTGGCTGTCAGACTTTTACAGCCAATTTAAATTGCTCAGGTTGTTCCATAATCCCTTTCTAAGGACCTTCTACCTCCGTTAATGTCATACGATGGCTTCCAAAATAAGTATCCTTGGGATAAGAATTGCCTATTTTCTTCTGTTAGTAAGGGCAATTATATGTAATTCATATAGCTTTATGGTTCCTTCACCATCCCCTCTAGCTGTCTTTTATAGCCTTATGTAAGTCATGAGAGTCTGCAATAATTTCACATGACACCTGATGTTTAAGGAATTTCTCAATATATAGCCTAGTGGGATTTTTTAGATTCTACTTTCAGGTTGTGTTCTGCATCCTTGTTTGAGTAATCTGTGTTGAATTTGTGCTTTTAGAGTGTGCCATAGTAAATACAATGCTGTTGACCTTTGTATGGAGGATAAGGATTGCAGTATTTCCTTACCCCTTAATTAATCAGCTTTAATTTTAATGAGCACAGCCACAGTGTTTGAAACTACTCTGGGCTTATCATGCATGCAGATCAGGTACAGTTGTTTAGTCCTTTCCTCTTAGAAAGGACTCTTAGTCTCCCTTGTCATAGGATTGGCTCCGTCCTGTTGGGCACCACAACTTCCTTCATCACTGGACTATATTTGTACATTGATAGGACAGAGAACGGTAGGAAGCTTGCCTGATTTTGTGTAGCATTCTATTCCATATCTAGGCATTCTGTGTAGACATTATCTTTCTCTCACCTACCAGAATTTTGATCCTTGATTATTAGAAAATTCATTAGAACTTTTTTTTTCCTTTCTCTTCAAATGGCTGGCTGGCTGGCTAAGAGCTACCACCACCACCTCTGGGCCCTCTTTGATATATATATGTATATTTTTAAATCGAATTATTAGAACTAAACTCATTTTTTCCCAGGAAATAATGTGTTACTGATGTATGGCATCATATTTTCAGTATTTCTTTCTCACTTAAATACCATAATATTTTATTTCTTTTTTAAATGCCTAATAGAGGAATTTTTTTTTCAGTGAGCTGCCTAGAATAATGAACAGGACTTTTTCTTGAGTGGCTACTGTTAATTTATTTTCCCATAAAGATTATCCTACAGGCCAGTCAGCCTCACCTCCGTCCCCGGAAAAGTGATGGAACGGCTCATACTGGCTGTTGTCTCCAGGCACATGGAGGACAAGAAGGTGCTCAAGAGTAGTCAGCATGGATTCACCAAGGGAAAATCTTGCCTGACTAACCTGATAGCCTTCTATGATGAAATGACCGGCTGGATAGACGAGGGGAGAGCGGTGGATGTCGTCTATCTCGACTTCACCAAGGCTTTTGACACCGTCCCTCACAACATCCTCCTGGGCAAGCTCCGGAAGTGTGGGATAGATGAGTGGACAGTGAGATGGATTAGGAACTGGCTGGATGGCAGGGCCCAGAGAGTGGTGATCAGCGGTGCAGAGTCTAGTTGGAGGCCTGTGACTAGTGGGGCCCCCCAGGGGTCAGTCCTTGGTCCAGTCCTGTTCAATTTATTCATCAATGACCTGGATGAAGGCACAGAGTGCTCCCTCAGCAAGTTTGCTGATGACACGAAACTGGGAGGAGTAGCCGATACCCCAGAGGGCTGTGCTGCCATCCAGAGGGACCTGGACAGACTGGACAACTGGGCGGTGAAAAACCTCATGCAATTCAACAAGGCCAAGTGCAAGGTCCTGCACCTGGGGAGGAATAACCCCAGACACCAGTACAGGCTGGGGACCGAGCTTGTGGAGAGCAGCTCTGCAGAGAAAGACCTGGGTGTCATGGTGGACGACAAGTTGACCATGAGGCAGCAGTGTGCCCTCGTGGCCAAGAAGGCCAATGGGATCCTGGGCTGCATTAAGAAGAGCATCTCTAGCAGGTCGAGGGAGGTGATCCTGCCCCTCTACTCAGCCCTGGTGAGGCCGCATCTGGAGTACTGTGTCCAGTTCTGGGCTCCACAGTACAAGAGGGATGTGGAGCTGCTGGAGAGAGTCCAGCGCAGGGCTACAAGGATGATCAGGGGCCTGGAACATCTGCCCTATGAGGAGAGGCTGAGGGAGCTGGGCCTGTTCAGCCTGGAGAAGAGAAGGCTGAGAGGGGATCTAATCAGTGTCTATAAATACCTCAAGGGAGGGAGTGCAGAGGACGGGGATGGTCTCTTTTCAGTGGTGGCCACTGATAGGACTAGAGGAAATGGCCGGAAACTGAAACATCAAAAATTCCATAGGAACTTAAGGAAAAATTTCTTAACAGTGAGGGTGACAGAGCACTGGAACAGGCTGCCCAGAGAGGTTGTGGAGTCTCCTTCTCTGGAGATCTTCAAAACCCGCTTGGATGCAGTCCTGTGCCACGTGCTTTAGGTGTCCCTGCGTATGCAGGGGGGTTGGACTAGATGATCTCTAGAGGTCCCTTCCAACCCTAAGCATTCTATGATTCTATGATTCTATGATTCTATGATTATCAATAGCTTAAATTTTTACTTCTATTATGTGACATTTTGGAGTTACCATATACATTTCGCCCTCAGTAGGGTCTGGTAAAAGGATGTCATTCAGTTCTTACTTACACACAGCAACTTTGAATGTTCTCAAGTTGTTCTCAGCCTTTGTAGAGCTATTCTTGAGTCTTGAGCTGAACTCTTCGTCAGTGTCTGGCTCGCTGTCACTGTTCAGTCTCTTCAGCTCTTCAGCTCTTCTCACTCGCCCTTCTTCCAGAGCCAGTCTTCCTCTTTAATCTGCGTTAATCTGGACTACTATCTACCTGACATTTTCAATCTGGGTGCACAGCTCAGCCCTTGTACAACAGGTGGTAACTAGTATAAAGTGCCCAATATCTCAACCACAGATTAGGCAATTCTTGTGCGTGAGGCTCAATGGACATAGCAAAAGGCCATCTCATTTTATTGTGAGGTGTTTACAGTGAGAATCCCAACTCTGTTTCTAATCTTCTTAAACTTCTTCATCTGCGTTACCCTTATAATGCTAAAGTGTTTCAATGGTCACCTTTTTCCAGTAGAAAACCAATGGAAAAAAGGCAGCTCAACTGGAATCGCTGAGCTTGTGCTTGGCAATAAATCACTTCCTCCATTGTCTAATGGATTTTGTTGCCTTCAGGATGCCTCTCACGGGAAAAAAAAGGCAAAATTTATGGTGTCGACATATCCTGGTATCTTGGTTAAGGAAAGCATCAGTTTCTGTGGTAGCTGAGCTCTTAAATCCTTGTGCCTCTTTCAGCATCATGAAAATATCTCTTCCAGGTGCTTGTCTGCAAATCTGAAACAACAGGGAAGAGCAGGCCTTCAACAATTCGAATTAAATGTGAGAACTTGCTGTTTTCCATTCGTTTGCCAATACTTCCCATCAAGTCACGAAGTGGAACTACTCACTGCTATGAGCATGGAAGTACCAAAGCAAAGAGGAAAGCAAATGGTACCCATCAGTTCAGAACTGTTTTATAGGCCTGGACAGAACTAGATAGACCAAATTGCATGGGGAAATGTATATTAACTGCCAAGAAAGGAATCTTGCCAACTGTGTACTCAAAGGAAGAATCATTTGTGTTTGATGGCACAGGCACCTGTTAGGTGCTCAGCTCCAGTTCCCCTACAGGACCATTTTACCTACTCAGAAAATCTGTCAGAGCAAAACTGCAGAATAAAGCCAAGGGAATTAAATCCTTGCAGACTGGACCTGATACAGGTGAGACAGAGTAAATGGTAGCCAATAGTGGATCAGGACACAAGTATTTACTTAGAATTAGCAAGACTGGAGCTTTTAACCTACTTGCTTATGTCACACACTCACTCTCTTTGCCCACAGTGTTATATTCAGTAGGTTATCGCTAATGGCCTATGAAGGTCAGAAAGTTGTGTTAGTTCATGCTGTGCAGCTGTGTTTGGACATTACTGGCCAAAGCCCCTGGGCAACTCCTGGTGCTCATCTCCATGTAGCTCCCCAACCTGAATCTTCACAGACTTCCAGCATTTTACCTACAACCAGGTTTCTCTCCCTCTTCCTTCCATCCCTGTTTTTCAGAGTTTAAATGGTCTAGGTGCAGAAGCATGATATGTGATCAGCTTCCTAATTGGCAGCACTGTCTCATGTCTCTGCTATCTGGAGGATTCAGGATGCGGTACTTCTGTTTGGTCTAACTGTTATCAGAAGTTGCAACTAGCCCGTACTGTTTTCAGCTAGCACACTTGTGCTTAGGTGCACAAAAGTTCTATTTTGGACATTTACATACACACCAATTGTCAATTTATCTGCTGCCTGTCAGCATTTACTTTTTTAAAAAAAAAAAAAAACTACCGTAGGCCTCGATGCTAGAGGTGCAAAGTAAGCAACACTGGATAGCAAAAAAAAAGTGAAGAGGACCATAAGGAACTGGCCATGATAAACAGCAGAGTAAGGGACGTTTATTAGAGGCAAGACAGCATTATTCAAAAAGTTGAGCTGGGTCCTGGTCAGTGAGTAAAATTGAAAGGATCATAAACTCTGGCAGGCTAAATGTAAAGGTAAAATAAGGCAGACTTGTTTGAGAAACAGGTCATGAATGGGATGAGAGCACATAAATCCTTTCTTAAACCCTTTAGGAGTAGGAAGCCTCTCAAAATGTTGAGTCATAGATAATTGCTAGAAAAGAAAAGATAAAGCAGCAAAGAAGTGTGCTCACTTGAGAAAGATCCTGAGCTAAAACCCAGCTTATGGAGGACTTGTTAGAGGATCTATCTGAAACTGAAGTAACTGCAGAAGAAATTAGGTAACACAGGAGCAAAATGAACTTTTTAATTACTATTATTACTATTTGGCAAAAGTGAATGAGGGTGGTGCTGTTCTCATCAAATGCAGGCCTCCTTCCTTTAAGTAGCTGTGCCTGTGAAAAGTTTGTACAAGTGCAAAACACAAAAGTGTAACATCATGGAAGAAAAATGTGCCAAGGGTTATCGAGTGCAAAGACCTTTGGCATAGGAAGTCACTGAGCTGCAGAATGTGTGAGAGTTCTCTGGGGAAGTATCACGACCGCCATTTCTATTTCCTGGCATTTGCTGGCATTTTTGTGGCATTTGCAGTTGGCCACACTCAGAAATGGGATCCTGGGGAGATGAGTCACTGATCTGACCTGATACAGGTGTGTTTGTATTATATTCTTATGTTCCTTCTCTCAGAGTGGAAACCGCATTAGCCAGAATACCTAGCCCTGGTAAAGAATGGGCTACTAAGAGGCTTGTATTGATCTTTACAGGAATAACAGCAGGGTGAACTAGATGGAAATTTACAAGTCCTTTCTGATAATAAGCATTTTAATTTAAAAGCATTCTGATTCAATGCCTGATAGAAAAAAAAAATCTGAGGGTAGAAGCATAGAGAATGTTCTCCCTATTGGCTTCTACCAGCTTCTGATGATGTATGCAAGCCCTGTGGCCATCACTTACTTCTTAAAAGCTCAGCTCTGGGATGTGCCACATAAACCCCTGACACATGCTCCTGGCTGAAGCAGGGCCTTTTAAGTCTTTGTGGACTGGGTCCTGAGTATTTATGCTTCTAGCTTTAGGTACAAAACATAGTTCATATTTTTTAATTGTGAAGGCTTCAGCTAATCATTGATAGGTGCCAATAGAAGAGTGCTGTAGCATCTGCAAGTTGCTCTTTTAAATTTCAGTGCTTAAATATGTCTTTTCCATGTAAACCTTATTTTCATTCTGTAGAAGGTAACCTTTGTTGATACGTAGGTATCATCCATTTTATGACAATCTGAAACAAGAACATGCCCTAGCTGTTCAGTTACTGCTTCACAAGCCGCCTCTCACAAATTTAGATCTCAAGACCAATTTTTGTATTCGGTGGGAAAACAGGGCTTTATTATTTCTGTCATTCCTATTATCCTTCTGGTTGGGATTCTTCCTAGGGCGTGTGTCTTTCTTGCAGGAACTGACACACCGGGCCTCTCCTTCTCCTTGGTAGGGCCATGCCTGAGGGGAGACAATGTTCAGTGCAGATCAGTGCTTTCTTGTGAATATTTACCTGCCTGTTAGAGGCATCATCTCACCAGTGTGTAATAATTTTAATCAAAAAAAAGTGCAAGGTCTCCACCTCCTGTCTGCACAAATAATATTCAACCACACGCTGAAATCCAGTCAGGCCTTGGAGAGAGCCGAGCAGCTGTTTAGCAGTGTTGCAGTGCTGTTTGAAAGTGCAATATTGAGCTGGAGTGAAGAGCAAAGTCTCAGAGCAGAAGGTCTAACTGCAGGGTCAGCGAAGGTCAGTCACTGAGAGTTAGTAAAGGAGGGAATCTACTGGACCACTGGAGTGGGAGAGGAGGAAGAAGAGGGACAGTCCCAAGAGTCCTCAGCCTCATCCTCATTTGCAGTGTCCATTAGAGGGTGAATTCTCTCAGGGACAGGGCTGATCATCTCCGCTGTGCGATATATGAGGCAGCTGGTCTAAAAGAGTGGGGCTAATGAGGGTGAGAATGAGAGAAAAAAATCCCACCTCCACCATCTGGCATATTAATCAAATATTGAATAGCATGGTAATATTTGGAGGTATTCTATCAATATCACAAAAATAAAGTCAATAGTAGCACCAGCCATGTCCTGTTTGATCCTGCTCTGATTTTTCCAGATCCTCTCAGGCTGGCATTAGTATAGGCAGTGAGACAAAAGGAGGGCCTCTCTGCAGCTCTGGGGATATCAGCTTGAGACAGGAGCGTCTCAAAGGGAAACATAGAAAAATGAAACAGTTTAGCAAAACTGACAGAAATTAATGAAGGGATTCTGTTCCTCTGCCTCTGCACTGTAAAACTTCAGCCAAACAGTTTTGTCTGTTCCATGTCTACAGGGTGAATAGGGATTTGCCTGCCCAGACTAATTTTTTTCTTTTTTTCTCATTCAGGATTGTATGTTTACATGTAAGTAGGAGAGGAAGGGACTTGGAAGCTGCCAGAGGCACTAGAACTGCAGCAGTAGCTATAACACTGCCCTAGAGGCAGCTGCCAGCAGGGGCCTTCTGCGGCCTTCCCTCAGCTTTCTTTGCGTGAATTATATAAACTGTCTGAGAACATTGAAAGAATCTGAAAGTTGCACAAATGAGAACTAACTTATGAGAATTAGAAAAATAACTGCAATGTGGGTGAATTGTATCACAACTTCTAGTACAAGCTTTCTTACATGTCACTGTTTCTGTCATTTACCTATCAAGCCAGATGATAGACCATTGATTTTGCAAGTGCCGTGTTCCCAGTATTCATTGCTCTTGTCTGCAGCATGCAGTGGTTTAAGGTATGAGGTGAAAATTACAGGAATCGACAGGGGGGAGAGACAGGATGGGATTATCTGAACGTCTGCAACCAGGATCAGGAGACAACAGAAGTGCTGTGAACTCTCCAGGCTTGCCACATGGTGAACAATTTTGATTGGTTGTTTCTTACAGAAGTGCATTGGCTTTAAAGTTTTTAAATCAAAAATCAAGTTTTAATTATTTCTCAAGTATTTGTGTTTCTGAGTGATCAAAGATGAACAATGCTAAATGAGAGCGCATGCAAAGTGCTTGCAAGGGCAGAGTGAGAGGAATGCCTGGGTGACTGAAATGCTACAGTGACTACTGCCACTTTTCTACCCACGAAGGAGAGCTGCAGGGTTACAGAGGTGGATGGAAGGGCCAGGAGAGAAATGCTAAAAGCTTGACATGGGTAGCACATGGCAAGCAGAATGTTACAGATGGGTCCCATCTACCCTGGTTCTTATAATATCTTGTGCTGTCTTCAACGATTCTACAGTGAGAGTGTGTGTGCGTGCGGTGTCTATGAGAGAAAGCCTGCTACTGCTGTAATTAAGTGATTTTTAAGAGATTAAGGACTGCAGTAAAGTGATCGTTTTGGGTTTTGTCCACATGGCAGATCTGTGCTATGCTAGGGCTCTGATTCGCAGGCATTCATGGTATCTCTTTCTCTCTGCAGGTTCTGAAGCATCTGCGACACTTAAATTTCACCAATAACATGGGGGAACAGGTGGATTTTGATGAATTTGGGGACCTAGTAGGGAATTACTCAATAATCAACTGGCATCTCTCTCCGGAGGATGGCTCAGTCGTCTTTGAGGAGGTTGGGCACTACAATGTTTATGCTAAAAAAGGGGAGAGGCTCTTTATCAATGAAAACAAAATCCTGTGGAGTGGCTTCTCTAAGGAGGTAAGTGCTTATATCCTTACAGCAATGTTTCCCAAACTTCTGAAGCTGAGATTTGAAATATCCCTGCATATCCTACACATAATGGCTCCATGCCTCATTAAAGGGCCCATTTATCTTACTGTGTGCACAGTTTCTGCTCTAGTCCTTCACACTCTTGTAGCCCACGCCTAGAAATAATGGGCTGTTGCTTCTCCATTCCAATATATTAAATGAGCCATGGAGTTGTTATGGATATTAATGTTATAAATATTTTTTTCTTTCTGGCCCAAGTAGTTAGCTTAGACTTTTGTAAAGCTGTTTCCACAAAAATGAGAAATTCATTGCTGTTGACAGATTTTCCTGACTGTGCCAATTTTACTACTGAAAATGGACACCTCTTCCACTCCTGCTCCATTTGTATGAAAAAGCATTTCTTATTTCTTCTAGTTAAATTCACAACTGTTTTCTGGAGGCTTCATCCTCCAAGTCCTGCAGCCTTGCACACACCCTTACCTTTCAAACCAAACAGAACAAAGCCTGTTACTTTACCTGTGTTAGCTTGAATCTCCTGTCCAAACTGTGAGCTGCACCAATCTCTTTTTTTAATCTAGTGGAAGAGACCTGTTATGTCTCAAAAGTAAATGATGTATCCATTGCTTTTAAGTCCTACTCCACCTACTTGCAAGTGCAACATCTTCTCAGCATAACCGTATCTTCCCTGGTATCTAAGCCTCTGTCTCCCCCTAGTTGGGGGAATGCAATGCAGAGAGCTCTGGGCAGGAGCCCGGTGAGCTGCTATAACCAACAGCAGCACCCTAGAAAAAAAGCCATGGCTCCCAGAGAGGCTACTTAGTAGGCATGTGGCTTGGGAGTGACATGGAGTGTTAGCTCAGCAGGGTCACTGACAGCCTATGCTACTTCACCTAAATGATTATTCATTTTTGCTGACAGCTCAGTATTTGTTGCTGCAGTGGCTACATTTGCCTGGCATGTTTATACCATCAGTTAATCCTTGTTTGACTGCAGATTTACCAGCTTCAGATATGGCTTAAATTCTCAGTTCCCCTGAAGGGAGCATGGGTTAGAGCACACTGCAGCAGGAGTACTGAGCTCAGGGCTTTCTAATCCCAGCTGAAGACTGCTTGAACTGTAAGTGGAGTTAAAAGAATATGATACTCTAACCCCTCGTGATCGCTGCAAATACTGTTGACACCTCTTCTAAAAGCTAGGATGTTAACCCCCCCCCCTTTTTTTTTCCCACTTAGAGTAATCATGTTTTCTTGATATGAATTCCCCTGACAGCACGGTTTTTATCTTCATTCTCTATCCTAAACTATTATAAATATGGCTGTACATTGCTGATTGTCATAACAAGGCATGAAAATAGTGTTCCAGTTAAAGAGATTGTGATCTCTATGTCTACTGTAGCTTTTTTTTTTTTTTTTTTTTTTTGCCTTTATTTTTCCCAATGAAAAGGTCCTGGTCACAGAGAGTACCCAGTATTCTACTCACTGAAGTTTTCTGTGCTTCAGTTTTCATCAAAAACAGATTAAATGTAGTTAATTTTAACAGGGGAGCTGTAGCATTTGCCAGACCTGCAAAAGAACAAGTTTTGACAACTTGTTCAACAACAACAAGTTAAAGAGTGGACAAGATGTATTAATTTTGGCAGAACGTGATGAAATTTCCCACAGAACACTTAAGGAGTCAGACAAAGCAATCTCAGAAGTACAAGTAATTTATTTACAAGAAGTGTGGAGAATGGGTGATGTCTCAAAGGATTAGAGAGGTAATTTTTATTTTTAAAATGAGACATTGGAGAGCCAAGGGAATCACACACAATTGAGGCTAGCTTCAGTAACCAAAAAGATATGATAAAAACTATAAAATACTTTATAAACACTTAGAAACTAATAACCTGATAAGAAAGAGACAACATAAATTTGTCAAGAGCAAATCACATCAAAACAATTTATCTGTCTCCCTGATAGGATAATCAGCTTAGCAGATAAATAGGAAGCACTGTGGTGAGGCCTCAGCTCCTCTCTGCACAGTAGCAAACCTTTAGCAGGGTGAATGGAGGCTTCCCAAACAGAAGCTTAGGCTTAGGTCGTGCTTTTGTGTAAGAGATCCTGACTTCCACCTGTTGTGACTTCTTGCTGTCCCTGTCTGTAGGCATGCACTAAGCATGCCTGTTGGACCAGTTGCTGCCAGGACATGAGCACACCGAGGTGAGCTAATATGCACAGTCAACAGCTGACATACGTAATAATTTGCAGTAGCAGAAGTCTAAAAATCTGAATTACCTTTCTGAATAAACTTAGATACGTAAGCAGTTAGCTGGGGGCTTTATAGATCCTTTCTATGAATGTAAGCATGAAAAACCTAAGGTGTACACCATATAGATGTACATGCCTTTTTTTGGATCTGCGTATAGGTTCTGATTTGCACTTTAGATGTTCAGAATTCTAAAACCAGGAAAAGCTCTTCTTGTTTATGAATTTACTTAATGTAGTTTAGTTAATGTAATTTAGTTAATTATTCCTTCTGGGTTTGAGATGATCTTCAAAAGAACATGCTTGGAGCGGACGTTAAGGACCTGTTTTAATTCCCATAAATCATTACCAGCGAATATACAATGTATAAGACGGAGAGTGAATTGGGGTTAAGTAGTTAAGAGCCCTTCCTCTCTAAGGCTGATTTGAATTCCTGCCAGTACAGATTGATCTTCATCTAAGAAGTGTTTTTAGTACGATGGGACACATGTCAGTTCCCAGTGCCCACAACACAACAGAAATTACAGAGATCTGCTATCTCCCCTACCATCCCTTGTTGTGATCCTGAAGGCTCTGGAAGGACCACTGTCACCATTAACCATCCTTGGGGTCTTTTTTTGCAGGTGCCTTTCTCTAACTGCAGCAGGGACTGTCTCCCAGGCACCAGGAAGGGCATTATTGAGGGAGAGCCCACCTGCTGCTTTGAGTGCGTGGACTGTCCTGATGGGGAGTACAGCGATGAAACAGGTAATACCCACAGACTTCCTCTGAGGTTTGCAGAGGACCGTGCAAGGCCTCTCATGGGCATCACCACCCACAGCTTTGCTAAGGTTACTTCCCTGCAGGGCTGAGTCAGAGTCCCAATGAACAGCCGACAGGGGAAAGTGGGCTAGACCCCTTCCTTGGGAATCTTTTACAAACTCCCTATTAATGGAGTTATTAATTTGGTCAAAGTCACAGTCCAAATAAACAGGTACCCCACTCCTCCAAAGACCAGACACAGGAGAGGCAGTGAGAGCCCAACCTTTTTGCTATGCCCTGCTCTACAAGGGAGCTTCACAGAAAGCCTGGAGGAGCTTTCTCTGAAAAATGTATGAGTTGAGCCCTATACTTCGGGACAAATTCAGGCCTTGCCTTCTGTTAAGTCTGCTTGTCACTCCTACTGTCAATTAGGAAAAAGGCAGAGAAATTGAAAAAGACTTCCACGTAGGAAGCTTCTGATGCAGCCACAAGAAAATTCCGTTGCACTATAGCAATAGCTTTTGTCACTCCAAAAATGTGAAGGAAGGTGATCCTCTAACCTGATCCTAAACTCTGTGGAAAAAGCAAGGGACCGAACTTGTGTAACAGCTCATAGTAATCAAAAAAGCAAAGTTTTGTCAAGAAATTGATCTCAAAAGCTATAGTGCAGGGGAAGGCCTTTTTTTTTTAACTAGCATTAAATGTCCTTTGTGTTATGCTACATAGCATGGCATGACTGGTTGTTTCATGGTAGAACATTTCTAGATCTGATACTGGGCAACTGCCTGCACCAGAAGGAAAGCCCCTCTGTATCTAAGATGAAAGCTGGTGTGTAGCCTCCATTTATCTCATCACCCATTTCAACCTCTCACAGTAACAAACCTCTCTTCCTGTCACTTACTTTTCAGATGCCAGTGCTTGTGACAAATGCCCTGAGGATTACTGGTCCAACGAGAACCACACATCTTGTATCCCCAAGCAAATAGAGTTCCTTTCCTGGACAGAACCTTTCGGGATTGCTCTGACTCTCTTCGCTGTGCTAGGAATATTCCTGACTTCTTTTGTCCTGGGAGTTTTCACCAAATTTCGCAATACTCCCATTGTCAAGGCCACAAATCGTGAGCTGTCCTACCTCCTGCTCTTCTCCTTGCTCTGCTGCTTCTCCAGCTCATTGTTCTTCATTGGTGAACCTGAGGACTGGAATTGTCGTCTGCGACAGCCAGCCTTTGGCATCAGCTTTGTCCTCTGCATCTCCTGCATCCTGGTGAAAACCAACCGTGTCCTGCTTGTCTTTGAGGCAAAGATTCCCACAAGCCTCCACCGCAAGTGGTGGGGGCTCAATCTCCAGTTCCTCCTGGTCTTCTTGTGCACGTTCGTGCAGATTGTCATATGTGTGATTTGGTTGTACACAGCACCCCCATCTAGTTACCGCAACCATGAGCTGGAGGATGAGATTATCTTCATCACCTGCCATGAAGGCTCCCTGATGGCGCTTGGCTTCCTCATTGGCTACACCTGCCTCCTGGCAGCCATTTGCTTTTTCTTTGCCTTCAAGTCTCGAAAGCTGCCTGAGAACTTCAATGAGGCCAAGTTCATCACCTTCAGCATGCTGATCTTCTTCATTGTTTGGATCTCCTTCATCCCTGCTTATGCCAGCACATACGGCAAATTTGTCTCTGCTGTGGAGGTGATTGCAATACTGGCCGCTAGCTTTGGGCTCCTGGCCTGCATCTTCTTTAACAAAGTCTACATTATCCTCTTCAAGCCCTCCCGCAACACAATTGAGGAGGTGCGATGCAGTACAGCCGCCCATGCTTTCAAAGTGGCTGCCAGAGCCACCCTGAGACGAAGCAATGTGTCACGCAAGCGCTCCAACAGCCTCGGAGGCTCTACTGGCTCCACCCCTTCCTCTTCTATCAGCAGCAAGAGCAACCATGAAGACCCTTTCCCTCTGCCAGCCTCTGCAGAGCGGCAGCGCCAGCAGCAGCGTGGGTGCAAACAAAAGGTCAGCTTCGGGAGCGGCACAGTCACCCTGTCTCTGAGCTTCGAGGAGCCACAGAAGAATGCCATGGCCAATAGGAGCACCAAGCGCAGGAACTCCCTGGAAGCACAGAACAGTGACGACAGCCTGATGCGGCACCGGGCCCTCCTTCCCCTGCAGAACAACGATCCCCTCAGTGCAGAGCCCAGCTTTCTGCCAGCTTCCAGCCCAGAGTCCAGCTCACAAGAGTCAGTGGCAGGAGACACAAAAGGAGAGGCACCAGGCCCTGAGGAGGAGCCTTCCCAGCCATCTGCTAACTCTCGAAATTTCATAGGCACTGGAGGTGGCTCTGTCAGAGAGAACACGGTACATTCCTAACAAAAGATGACCATGAAAACCACACCAGTCCCCAAGAGGAACTTGCTCACCTCTTACTTCTGATTGGGAAAGACAACAAAGATGCACGTCTGTGACACAGCCCCACCACAGTCTATATTAGCACCGGTAGGGTAACACACCTTCAGAGGAAGGACTGTCCAAAGCCTGTGTCTGGGGACACTTGAACTGAAATTGCATTTGCTTTACTGAAATCAGGACATCTTGAAAGGACAAGTGAAGACGGCCTCCGGTGGGGTTTAAGCAGAAGTCTGTATGCTGCCTTGCCTCTGTAATCTTTTCCTGCCAGACTGCAAACTCAGCTGACTGTGGGAGGCAATTAGGCAATTCCACTATACTCTGCTTTTACAATTATGTACAATATTCCTCTTTCCCACTATGTATAATAGTCCCTCTTTATCCAGTATATGTGATCTGTAACCATGTTCTTCAGGACTTTCCCTTCTACAAAAACAAGATGCCCAGTTTCACTTGGGGAACACACGGTCATGGGGAAAATAAAAAAGGCCCAACATCCTGCATGCTGTGTACAGCCAAGGCTGTGAACATGTAAAGTATTTAAAGTGACAGAGCACCCTGCTATTTATATTTAGTAATGTCCCAATCTCTCCTTTCTGCTCACAAGTAGGAGCAGCAGGAGCAACATTGACTCCATTACATTAGACCAAGCTACTATGTTCCTGCTGATTTCTCCCAGCTGAGGTGACTTCACCTCAGGCCTCACTGCTTTGGTGGAGGGGGGAGAGCAGTTTGTCTTATCTCCCAGAAGAACCTTGCCAGAGCAGCGAGATGTATCCATGATTGATTATGTCACTAGTAGTTGTACGCATAATGATGTGTTGCTGTTGTAATATTCCACGTGGCATACATGGCTAAACTTTTCACACCATAGTCAATGTTGTGCTTTGCCATATTAATCTGCCTCATACCTACACGTAGCATTACACTAATCATGATGATACTGGTGAGCTTGAAACAAGGCAAATGAAACAAAAGGAAATGGAGGAGTTGAGATGCAGACATATCAAAACTCACCCCATCTACCCAGAGTGCTAATATAACTGTAGGAGAAGATAAATATTTGAAGTGTGCAGACTGGTAGATGACTGGATGAGGAAGACAGACATACAGGCCCAGGTTCTGAGACATACACCCTAGTAAATAAGAAAACGGGGTGTATTTTGGCTCCCACAAGGCACCAGATGTTCAGCAGTTTTACAGAAGATTGTTAGGGTAAATATTTCCCTCCTGGCCCATCTTGAAGAGAAGGCATCTACTTTAAGAAGTGCGTACTATATCTGAAGAGTAAAGACTTTAGAAGAGAACATAGGAGAACTTCATTCTTCTTGGTGCTTGTCCTGCTCCCCTAACAGGAGACATAAGTGCTCCTAGTTTTGCAAGGTATGGCTGGTGCTTCTCCATCCTCACGGGAAAAGTTGGAAGTAAGTCATTAGAACAGATGTCTTTGTGGCTTGATGAGGAGTGACCCAAGAAAGCCTAGCAGGAAAGGGTGCGGTTATGCTGAGGAATTTATTTCCCTCTTTACAGATCCAGGAAAGGGTGCGGTTGTGCTGTAGAATTTATTTCCCTCTTTCCAGAACCCACGGGCAAGGACAAGCAGCTGCCATGAAGATGCCAGTTCTACCTCTTATCAAATACATAGTCTAGACCACAGCAGAAAGGTATACGGGAATGCAGCTTAGCCTGAGCGGAGTCCAAAGGACCTGGTGAATGCCTTGGCGAGACTATCACAACTCTGCTGTTTTGCTTGGTTGTTCTTTGCCAGAGCAGGCAAATAAAACTTACAGCTGACATTACTGCATAAAAATTCTGTCTTGCCACCTCCACTTGTTGCGGATAAGGAAGGGAGTTGTGGCTTAGGAGAGTACATGAAAGTACAGAACCTCTAGGAGCATGATATTAAGACAATTTCGTTTAACCATTTTGTTGATTTGTTACATTCACCATGCAATGGGCTAAAATATTAATTACTACATATAACTGCATGAACCAGTTCAACCAGGTATAACCTGAAAATTATGGTATTAAACTTTTGCATGGAAAGTTAAAAAAAAAAAAGCTTGAAAACACAAAGTGTTGCGGCCACACTTGTGACAAATCAATTTCAACACTGAACCTAGTGAGAGCTGCTCACTACTCCCCAAAAATCACACTGCTCAACCTGGCCTTCATCCTTAATTTAGAATAGTTTCTTAAGTTTAAATGAGGTGAGGGCATGGAGATAGCCGTTAGGTGGCAGAAATATCTTAAAAAATAATATATATATATATAGTTAGTTTATGTGTATATATACAGTGTGTATGCATGTATATAGTTTTTAATGCCTCAAGCACTCTTCAAAGGTTTAGGCAAGAAGTTTTATTGTTAGTGGTTGTGAATTACTGCTATAGGCCAGACATTTCACCAAGAGTCATCTCTGAAGCTGACAGCACTGAAAGTAGATGCTCAAATTGAATTAAATGAGGAAACCACAGGATATAAACTGAAGACTATGCACAAACATACACAACATGAAAACCCATGGCAGCCTTCTTTTCAAAACTTAGCACTGTTCACAGGCTGTTGGGAGTAGCATATTCACTACCTATGCATTCAGTCAATAATGTTGGCACTTTTCTAAACTATTCTCTCTATATATATAAATATATATAAATGTCCTGATGCATGATGCAGCTCCCGCAGCTGCCATAATTTTATAGTGACAAATCAGCCCATGCTCAATTTGTGGACGAACCCCTATGAATTCCCACTGCACATTTAGCCAGTGCTGCAAGCCTCAAGCTACGTGTTGTGGAGACCCACTGCCTACTGCTTCTTTTAGTGAAACACAACTATATGCAAGGGGAGCTTGGGAAAAATAAAAATAAAAAAAAAAGAGGATACTCTTTATAAAGGCAATTTGCAACCAAACCTCCACCAGTCAGCATGCAACACCCACTGCTGAGAGATGTACCTGTTACATTTGCCAAATTAACCAAGCGATATTGGGGAAGGCCTTCTCCCGCCACAAAACAATAAATAAATAAATAATCTGGTCATTCAAACCGGGGAGAAGGAAACATTTAGTTAGAGAACTGGACGCGCAGCCCAAACTCTTGCCAGGGAGCGTCTCGTTAGAGCAAGCACAGGCTACTTCACCCTAGTCTTTGGCTCTTGGGCTGCCTGAGGAGCAGCAAAATCAAGACAGAAAATGGAACAATAAAAGGGTGAAGGAGGGAGTCACAGCACGTGAAGCCATCCATGTTGCTAGCGCAAGTATGGGATATAGGTGACATATGATTCACCTGGATGGAAGAAAACAAAAGGGGGGGTGGAGCAAAGCTGGGACAGTGCAGTCTGTAGCTACTCCCTCAGCTCAGCTGAGGCCTGAGCTCCTTCCCTGTCTCGTTTTGTAGGCAGCTTTTTCTCCTCCTTTGCCTGGCAGGCGCCAACGTTGCACGGGGAGGGGGGAAGTTTTCTGCAATATCTGCAGAAAACTGGTCCTGCTCCTTTGTATGAGAGAGTATTAAAACAAAAGCAAACAGCAACAAAACAAGCACCACCCTGCTCTGCCGTTCCCCGCTGATACCCGCCCTCCCTGGCCGCTGCGGCCGCCCCCGGACCGGGGGGAGCCGCCCGGCCGCTTCCCTGGGCCGGGCGGGGCCGCGCAGAGCGGCGCGGAGCAGAGCAGAGCGGAGCAGAGGTCGCCGCCATGTTGTGCGGCGGCATCTCGGCGGCGCAGGCGGCCACTGACGAGACGCAGCGAATCGCGGACGAGGTGAGGGCGGGCGGGCCGGCCCGGTGCGCCGCGGTGGGTGGGGGCGCTTGGCTGCGGGCCGCCCCGCCGGGGGGGGTGCGGTTGCACGGCGGCTCCGTGGCGGCGGGGGCGCCGTTTAAGCACCCTCGTCGTGGAGTGCCCCCCTTCGCGGGGAATCGCCCCGCTTCCCTCTGCTTTTGCTTTAAAAAAAGCTAAAAAAACAAAGAGCATAGCGACTGTTACGGGTTTTGGTGTCAGGTCCGTGAGCCCTTTCTGCTTTCGCAAGACTCTTTCGGGGGTCGTGGGTGCGGCTGCCCATCTCATCAGGCTCCCTAGACTCGGTGCCAGGGCCCGGCAGGCCCCCACCTGCGCAATCCGATTTCCTCGGGCCACCAAGGCAGCCTTTCACTTGCTTTCAACTTCACTTTGTTGGCTTACTGCTTATTATTCACCATAAAGCATTGCCAAACCGTTCAGTCACACAGCAGGAACGTGTTAGGTGAGACCCAAAGCTCAGTTGCTCAGCGCTGGGCGCAGGCAGTGTGGCTGGTTCTGCGCTCACCCTCAATACCCAGCTGCATTCTCTTTTATTCCTGCCTGTTGCGCTTTGTATGAGGTGGTTGAAAACTCTCTCATCTGCCTTGGCTACCAGTTTTTTTATAGCACGGACCTGTCCTTTCTATTTGTTCATTATTATTTTCTTTTGCAATGTCAAAAGACATTGCACACTAATGCAGAGCTGCAGTGAGGATACCCTGCAACAAGCAAATTGGAGGAGCTCATCTCCTTGCCAGCATCCTTTTGGGGCGATGCCTCTCCATCATTATAATCTGCTTGCCCATCTCCAGTTAGAGCTTTAAGTTTGCACCTCCCACCAAGGCTGGTATGCTCAAAGTCCTGCACATTTTTTTTTCCACGTGTGCATTTCCTTTGCCTCGCAGGCCTTGTTTTCTATATGTAAACAGAGTGGTAAGTTACTAGTCATAGATTTAAATTCACTGCTTTGGGGGTGCATCTCTGTGGGATGGATGTTCAGAGGTCCAGATGTTTAACCAGTGCTCTAGACAGAAACTTATTTCCTTCACCCACCCACTGCTGCCTCATTTAAAAGCAGAAAGGCTGACAAACTGCAGAAATGTACTGAGCAATTCTGAACAATTTGGAGCCCATCCCTGTGGCTGCTTGATCTTTGTTAAAGTTTTATCCACTTGAGAAAGAGCGAGATGAAGATATTAAGAGGAAATTTTAGACAAACGTGGAGAACACATTAAGTGCAGAGGTGCCCCTGGGGTACTTTCGAGCTCTATCCCTGCTTGTGCAGAAGATGTAGTACCTAGGAGTAATGTTAGTAATCAATTTGCTTTCTGATGTGTGAAGTTTGAAGTCTAAAAGATCTGCTTTCTATCTCAAAAGGAGGCAGCAGCTGGAAGGAGTTCCTTCTCTTATGAAGTCTAAACTTTGTAACCACTTTTGTGGGGAGAAATAAGCAAGAAAAGATCTCTGTTATGTCACAAACCAGAATTCAACTCTAATAAGGGGTAATTCCAAAGAATGATGCTAGTTATAGCATCTTAAATAACTCTCCATGTTACGGCAACACATGCTTTTCCTCTACAAGTAAGTGCTTCCCTCAAAACATACTGTGTTTCTAATGCTCAAAGTCCCTGGGCTTTTTCTTATACCCAGTCAGACCCTCCATTTAGTAAATTATTTAAATTTATTACCATTACTTTTAACCATGGCTGGTTTTTCAGTGAGTGTTTCTCCCTGCACTCTCCCTTTACCGCCCCCAAGCAAGGATGTCTGTTTGTCATGTGCTCTGACAAGTCACTGCCTTGTGATTCTGAGCTGTCTGCAGCCCTACACTGTTCAGCGTTCTGGTGGACATAGAAAATGCGCTGCGCCGGGCTACTTTTCACATCTAAAAAGCAGTCTTGTGCAGCAGCTAGGTTTGCTGAGGGAGTGGCAGACAGCAAAGTGCCAGCGCTATCCCTATACCTAGCGGTACCACCCTCTTTTTACACTATGATTTTTTGCTCTAGTTCTGAGCTCACTTTCTCCCTTCTCTGACTCCCAGTGGGTGGGAGGAAGGGAACCGAGAAGAGTTTGGCCCCATCCTCCCTACATTCATCTCTCAGCTACTTATACATACTGATCAGATCTGCTCTCCGTCTTCTCCCCTCCAGGCTAAACAGGCCCAGCTCACTCAAGTCTTTCCCCATGCGATAGATGCTCCAGTCCCTTAATCATCTTTGTTTCTCTGCGCTGGACCCTCTCTAGAAGCTCCACATCCCTCTTGTGCTGGGGAGCCCAGAACTGCACCCAGTACTCCAGGTGTGGCCTCACCAGAGCTGAGGACAGAGGCAGGATCCCCTCCCTTGACCTACTGGCAACACTCCTCCTAAGGCAGGCCAAGAAGGCCAATGGGATCCTGGGGTGCGTTAAGAAGAGCGTCTCCAGCAGGTCGAGGGAGGTGATCCTGCCCCTCTACTCAGCCCTGGTGAGGCCTCATCTGGAGTATTGTGTCCAGTTCTGGGCTCCCCAGTGCAAGAGGGATGTGGAGCTGCTGGAGAGAGTCCAGCGCAGGGCCACAAGGATGATCAGGGGCCTGGAACATCTGCCCTATGAGGAGAGGCTGAGGGAGCTGGGCCTGTTCAGCCTGGAGAAGAGAAGGCTGAGAGGGGATCTAATCAGTGTACTTATGTACCTCAAGGGAGGCCGTGAAGAGGATGGTGCTGGTCTCTTTTCACTGGTGGCCACTGACAGAACTAGAGGTAATGGCCACAAACTGAAGCACCAAAAGTTCCACAGGAACTTAAGGAAAAATTTTTTAACAGTGAGGGTGACAGAGCACTGGAACAGGCTACCCAGAGAGGTTGTGGAGTCTCCTTCTCTGGAGATCTTCAAAACCCGCTTGGACGCAGTCCTGTGCCACGTGCTCTAGGTGACCCTGCGTGTGCAGGGGGGTTGGACTAGATGATCTCTAGAGGTCCCTTCCAACCCTAAGCATTCTATGATTCTATGATTCTATGACTCCCAAATCCCTCTCCATGCAGCTGTTTTACAGAAGCTTAACCCCTAATCTGTACTGGCACCTGGGGTTGTTCCTGCCCAGGTGCAGGACCCTGCACTCGTCCTTGTTGAACTTCATGAGCTCTCTGCCCAACTCTCCAACCTGTCTAGGTCTCCCTGAATAATGTCAAAGTGCAGGAGGGCAACACTGCTGGGGAGTGCTGAGCTTGCAGCAAGGACTCCAGCGCAAATTCTTACTACCCTTGCAAGTAAAGCCTGAAACCTTCTGCTTTCCTGGCCATGAATTTTGTAGCAGAGCTGGGTTGTTCTAGAGAGCCAAGTACAGGAAACAAAAGCTGTAGCTCGTATGAGTTTGTGTCTCTGTCTGGGGTTTTGGGTACTTCTTTTGACTTGTGAGCACTGATGCTACCCTCTGGAAACTGGAAATGATAACTCAGAAGTCATTATGTCCCAGTTATTATTTGGAAAGTATTTGCAGTTTGAAAACACTGCAGACTAGATAGAGTATCACAGGCTGGGAGAACTGTCAAATCCATGTTATTAAAGCTCAAGCTTGTGCATTTTGCTGCTCGGTATGAGTGTGTTCTGAATTGGAAAAGTAAGGCTGTGCAGAAGAAAGCCATTTTTGTCAGGATGAGTATTGTGTATACATTCTAAACATCTCTTTAAAAAAAATGAAGTCTCGCATGCATAGGCATCCAACCACTTCTTTATGTATGTTGATAAATATACGGGACAAAAAGGGAAGCTGAGACACGGAGAAAGGAAATCGTTTGTCTAAATACTTCTTCTGCTGGAAGCTGCTAGACAGTTTCAGTGTGTGGTGATTGAATAACACTGCAGCCTTGCCTTGCTGCCTGTACAGACTTTTGGCCTTGCTTTAATACAAGTCTTCACGTGGTCCGTTTTGATGTTTTAGTAACTCTCAAAAGCAGGAAAGTCAGCAGCAGTGCCCTGCACGGCACTTGGGCACTGGTGTTGAGCCTCTTAAGCCCTAAGTACTTGAATCTTGCTGTAGTCTTAAATAACTTCTTGTTTTCTTAAGGTGAAGCCTCAGCTAGAAGAAAAAGAAGGGAAAACCTTTGATGTCTTCACTGCAGTAGAGTATAAATCCCAGGTGGTTGCTGGAACAAATTTCTTCATCAAGGTACAAGATGGCGGGGAATAGGATCCCATTTTTTTACATGGATAAAGTTAGGATTTTTTTTTCTCTAACTACTACACAAGAATGGTTTGAACATCACTCCATGATGTTCAGCACTAACATTGCATTAAAAATGAAATCCAGGTGTGTAAAGACACTGATGCATCCAACCCCCTCTGACTGTGCTTGTAGTCTTGCCACACAAAAGCACAAGCAAGTGGGAGCAAAGCATGTGAGTGCTTATTGTGCCAGACAAATTTAGACTTTTCGTAGGTGTTGAATCTGTTAGCCACCTCTCGGCAACTCTAATTCCCTAGCTGCATATTTGGTATCATCTTGGGCATAGTGGGGATTAACAGGAATAGAAGGTTTAGGAGATATTTCCACAAATGCATGACTTGTAATCAGCTTCAACACAAGATCACGTCTTCTGAGGTGATGGTTGTTCTCACTGCCTTCTCATTTCCCAGTCGAAGCCATACTTCCTACTGAAAGCTGCTGGGATCGCACAGAGCTCACTGTTTTCCTTACCTTTCAGGTCCATGTTGGCAATGATGAGTTTGTGCATCTGCGGGTGTTCAGAAGCCTCCCTCACGAGAATAGGCCACTGAGCCTTCACGGTTACCAGAAGAGCAAGACTAAGCATGATGAACTAACGTATTTCTAGCAAGCTTAGCTTGTGCATTTTTCTAATGGCCATTTACGTGCATTTTCTATAGGCTTCAAAATGTTGACTGTTGTGCAAATGACAGCGATATGTCTCTGTAAACTTAATGCCGGAAAAAAAATATATTTCTTGTATGCCTCTTCCCCAGTGTGCAGCCTCTAAAAGAGAAACATGACACTTCTTCCAGCTACACTAATGCAAACCTGAAGAGGCTGCACTGACTGCAGTGCAGCTTGACTAGAATCCAGGGCCCGAGTTAAGTCTCTTGGTCTGTAAATTGTCAAGGCGTCTCATTAGCCTTCACATATCTACAGCAAGGAGCAAGAGGAGAACTTGAAGCCTCTCTTGCTGTTTTGTAATAGTGCATATATACGAAGATTTAAATGGTACCATGTGTTTTATTGGCAAGGACCTAAAGACAGATCTGCTCAAATTTTAAAAGCATGAAAAAGAGAAGGGTTGTAGTCTTGAAACAAACATTCCCTTGGCTGTGAGGTTTATCTTGTGGCAGAAGTAGGATATAATGTCCAGCAGAGGGTGTATGAGGTGTGAAACAAAAATTATTTTCTGATTTCTAAGGAAAATTCCTAGAAATAAATTTAAACTAGGCATTGTATCTGCATAAATGACAGTAAAGACTTCTGTTGTGGTTACACTGCATATTGACTCTTTTATTTTGACTATTTCATTTGCTGCTTTTCAGGACTGGTTATTGTCTTGCTCTGAATTCTTCTGTGAGCCCTTTCAATATTCCAAATACCTTTTATATTTCTCTTTATGATTATATTTTATGTTTACATGAGTGGCAACAAGACAGGCTTCTACAGATGTATCAGCTGTGAAGGGAAGATTAGAGAAAATGTGGGCCCCTGTGTTAAGTGGGGCAGGGGGGCATGGTGACAAAAGGCTATGGAAATGGCCAAGGTATTCGATGCCTCTTTTGCCCTCCCACTTACTGGTAAGACCTGTCTTCAGCGATCTAAGTTCTCCAAATGCCAGAGGAGGGCTGGAAGAAAGAAGACATGGCAGGGTAGGACCAGATTAGGGAACATTCAAACAATCTGGGCATGCCTAGGCCTCCAGAAGAGGATCTTTTCCTGCTGGGTGGGGGCAGCTATTTGCACGGGGGCAGCTATTTGCACAGGGGCTGACAGTGCCCCGCTGTGGCAGTGGTATCCAAGCTGCCTGGGGCTGTGTGTCGCCTGCAGGCCGAGGGCAGCGAGCCTTCCCCTCTGCTCAGCCCTGAGGAGGCCGCAGCAGGAGGGCTGGGTTCAGGCCTGAGCGGGCCAGCATGGGAGCACTGGGGACATGGGAGCTAAGGGCCAGGAGAGTGATGAAGGGATTGGTACATCTGACGCAAGAGGCTGAAAGCTCAGTGACTGTTCAGCCTTGAGAAGGCAGGGTTGGGATGGCCATTTTGGAGAGGTGAAGAAGGAGCCAGAATCTTCTCAGTGGTGCTCAGTGAAAGACAAGGCCAAGTTAGACACAAACTGAACTGCCATAAATGCACTTACACAGTAGTGCATTAAAAGACTACACTGCTGATAAGAACAAGCATTGATATAGGTTGTGCAGAGATGATGTGGCGGCGCCATCCATGGCGACAGTCAAAAGTGACTGAGCAGGGACCTTAGCACGATGTTTGCCCTGCCTGGCACTGTTGGGCAGGGGAAGGATAAAGGGGCTGCAGCCTGCAGCTATAGGCAACTGCTGCCCTGTCTTGGTCTAAGGCTGGAAAACAAACAAACAAACAAAAAAAAAAAAACAGAAAAACAAACAAAAAAACACCTTGCCAACGTCTCTGGTAAGAGAGTGGGTGAATTTGTGAGTTATTGGCGGGGAAGGATGAGGGAGAGGGGTGGTCGGCTGGATTTACTCCCTGGAGCTACGTAACCAGCATTGCATAGGAGAAGCGTGTTCTGCCTACAAACTGATGATTAAGGGGAGCTCAAACTACTTGCACTGCCTCTGTGCTTTCGCACGTACCAGCACAAATCACCCTTCCCCACGTATGTAAGAAAAGAAAGACTGATATCTGGCTTATTAAGTACAGCTTCTTTAGCTCAATTTTTTTTTCTTTTTTTTTTTTTTTCTTTTTTGCAATGTTGGGAAGTGTTTTGCAAGGATGGGGAGTGTTTCTTGATGCCACCCTGCACTGAAGTCATTCCAAAGGTCCAAAGCTGCACACTGACTTCAAATGCTGTTGGGTGAGCATGGTTTTAAGGTAATGCCTATGTTGCCAGAGCTACTGTCCCTCAAAGACATTTAACATTAGACAGCAGGCTTCAGCTCTTGGGGACACCATTAGACCCCCCCCCCCCAAGGGGTGGACTGCTCCCACTGGCGCAGGAGGCCACAGGCTGTCTCCACTCCCTAAAGACTTTATGCAGAGAAACAGGGAGGAATAGGAGTGGGCAGGAGGAGCAGCAGCATCCCAGGCACCATATGCCAGTGACAAAGCAATTCCTACAATTCAGCAGAGCAGCAAAAAACTATTGAAGCTATTTGAAGCAAGGCCTGGTCTGAAACCCTTCCAGCATTTATTCTCTTGAACCTGAGATCTACTTCCTTGGTTTGGATTGTACTGCAGGTAAGCTCTGGTAAGACTGCTGATGCTACAAAAATGCACAAGCTCTGCAAGTCTCCCATAAAACACACATTATAGCAAGGATGGGTGCTTCCTGCTCCAGGGGCTCAATGTAGGATGAGATGCAGCTCCTCCCTTTGAGGCTGGAGACCCTTCTGCTGCTGCCACCTCAAGTAGCCACACCAGTGAAAGCATACGTAGAGGCGACCCAGGGTTGGACTTCTTAACTCCCCTCTGTAGCAATAATGGATCTCACGTACATGCTGAAGAGTAGCCAGCAGCTTGCACTGAATGCGCTTATAACAAGGCCAAGAGGAGGCCTCAGTTCTGTGCTTAAGGTATGCAGCCTGGTGTAGGCCTAAGGCACTCTCACAGCAGGCCCAAGCTTTGTCTTCAAAGCATAAATTCCAACATTTTGGAAAGAGAGACTGAAATGGGTGGACTCTCCTTCCAGCTGGAGTGTCCCAGGTGGTAGAAGCAGCTTTGACTCTTGTACCTCAGCACAAGGCACCTCAGACCCCATTCACCCTTTAGCCAGAGAGCCTGTGACATGCAATACAGAAACAAAAAGCCTCCAAAATTCTTTATTTGCATATGTTTGCTGACAGAGGCCAAATCCACATGTGACTTGCACAAGTGAGGAACTATGCCCCACTGGTCCTTAGAAGTAGGTCAGAGGATCATCCCTGGTTTTGCCGGTCTGGTAACTGACAAGGCTGGGGCCTTGGTTCTCAGAAGGAAGGCTCTGAAACACCCTCAGGTGGGCATACATGGAATCAGAGACCTGGATCTAAAAAAAAAAACCACAAACAAACAAAAAAAACCAATGAGGAAGGTAAGGATCATAGATGAAGCAAGTTCAAACAACAGCATGCTCTGTACTTGGGAAAATATCATATCTCAGGCACTTAGATATAGTCATGTCTCCATTTTTACATCAGTATCTCTTAACTCAGGTCTCTTTAGACCCAGCTACTCCTGGTGGCAGGAACAGCCTATGCCTGCAAGGATCCTGAAGAGAAAGCTGACTGAAGAGACTGACATGAAAGGGAAATGCATACAACTGCCTGAATGTGAAGGCCAGAGCAGAAGACGGGTGTGTTTATGGCATCCTGCCTAAGGTCATCAAGATCCCAGCACATCAACATGCAGCTTCTCCAGATACTTACAGCAGGAGACAATGAGTAAATCCCGACCACTCAGAAGTGGGACGAGATACAGGGACAGTGTCAACTCCTAGAGGGTACAGAAGACATATCCCAAAGCAGCAAGTAGTCCCAAGAAAAAACCCAGAGAAGCAATGACAAATTGATGTCAGCATCAGTATTGATATCCTTCTTCAATATTGCTGCAAACATGTTGCTGACTGGACAGACAACTTAATAGGTTTCTTGGTACCTGTGGAGGGGTGCAAGCAAGAGCCATGAAGTCCTTTTGAGACAAACTCACCTTCCCCTCCAGAAAAAGTTTTACACACAGTTCAATACTGCAGCCAACCTTGATTTCCTACATACAGAGCCAAGCTAACAGGCATAAAACTTTCATTGGGTTAGGGAAGTAGTATGAAGGATTAAAAGAAAGTTTAGAAACCATGCTTGGTGATGGCTATAGCTGTGACAGTCAGAGCTCATTCCAAGTTTATGCCAAGAATGCAGCAAGCTGAAGGGGTGAGCATATGTGGGGAACTATGATACTAGTAAAGCAAAGCTGGACTTGCTTGCTGGGAAAGACTTGGGAAGACCAGAAAGGGGAGAGGAATGATCAGTTACCAGGGTTAAAAGTGTTCTTCTAAAGTAGGTGTCATGCCAATCATCACTTCTGATTAGTTCATTAGCATATCACTCATAATTGCTGAGTAGCTCAGCTTATCATGAACAGCAGAACTAGTATTTTGTGCATGTAATTGCCTGGGTCAGCAACAAGATAACTCAGTAGCTGACAGGAAGACACACCTCCCAGGTGCAAGGAGATGATCCTCAAGGATAAACAAGCCGTCACTTGTGTCCATCAGGCCATGAAGTAGGTAGCCTATCAGCAATACTCCCTGACATCCACAGAAGGCAGAAATAACCGTTGAAACTTATTTGAGAGATGGGCCGAGGATGGAAGGTGCAGCCACATTTATCTGTCCATGATCAGGGAAGCCTGGGCAGTGCAGAACAACTGCTCATCGTGGCTCCCTGCAGCATCAGTGCTCACCAAGCACTACCTGCCCATTTCTGCAACAGCAAGATGCAGCTGCTGGTCAGGGGAACACACCGTACCAGGCCTGTGAAAGCCTCCAGGGCTGTGAGCAGCTGCATGCAACGTTTACTACAGGAAAGGCAGCCTGCCAGCAAGCAACTGGTTACGTGGGGGTTTTAAAATGTGCTCAGCAATCTCTGCCACGTTGCTTCTCTCAGAAAACTGTTCAAGTCCATGGGTAAGTTTTTGGGGGGAGGACACACAGTGCCATCAGGGGACCCCAGATGAAGCATTCAGCCTTTCAGCACACAGTGGAAGAGGAGCTTTGGAAATACAGAAAGAACCAGCAGGCAAACTGCACCCCTGCAGCAGATGGTACAGAAAGAAGGGGTCAAGCAGAGGCTTGTACATCAAACTGTGTAGTGTAGTAGCACTGTGTGCCATACATAAACGAGATTTAAAAGATTCACTCCAGCTCTCTGTTAGGCTGACCTCAGATTAATCATAATAAACAGTGCTTCTGTTCACAGCAAAGGGACAGCTCTTCCACTGTTTCTTTGTCTTCCAGTGGAGAGCAGTTAAGGCTGGTTCAGATAATTCAAGGCAATAAGACGGTCAGTCGTCTTTCAGGCTCATCTTTCCTAAAACAGTTATTGTTCACATCTCAGAAATCTTAGCAATTTTGCCTTCTGTGTAGTAGACTCAGAGAGGAGTTTTAGAGCCACCTGGACCTAGTTCCTAGCTCTAGTCACATCAGAGGGTTTTCTACTGTAAGCACTTATTTTTCTTGGTATAAGCCCGTTCACACACATTGTTAAATAAGAAATTACTCCCTCTTAGAGTATGTACAGACCTTAATGAAGTAATTTATTCCAGCAACCACCTGAGTCCGATATTCAATGGCTACAAAGAGGCCACATTTTTCATTTACCCTGCTTTCAAATTGTGGTTTCACCTGTGAAAGGAAAGGGGAAAAAGGGTTAGCAAGTTGGCATGAAGGCTTCCCTTTCACACCCACCACTCTTAATCATCGGCTTTGTAAAATATACACACCCTTAATAAATAAAGCCAGCAGAACCAAAACAATTCAATTTACACCAAAACCTGCAGCCCAATTCCAGCATTGCCTCCAGCCTCCTTTCAAATCCTGTCAGAAAGAGGATTCCAAACAGTTTAGCTGGACAGCTTTGAGGAAAAATCTCTCTCCTGCTCAGTATAGGAACCCCCAGGCCTAGTGCCCTTTTCCTTTGTTGACCAAGGCACCAGGCACCAAAGCCCTACTGCCTGTAGGGCATGCCCTGCACCAAGCAAACCATTATGCAGGAGTGGAAGACATCCAGAGCCTGGGA
The DNA here is from genome assembly GCF_059628265.1 of Tinamus guttatus. Taxonomy (NCBI): domain Eukaryota; kingdom Metazoa; phylum Chordata; class Aves; order Tinamiformes; family Tinamidae; genus Tinamus; species Tinamus guttatus. Next base: position 432,476 of record NW_028288632.1, read on the forward strand.
CACCCCAACCCAGGCCGGTTGGTCCAGGAGGCTACAGGCCCCTGCCAGGTGTCACAGCCTCAGAGCTATGCTCAACTTGCCTATTGAAAGGTCCATATGAAAAAAAAAAAATTAAACGGGGTTTGTTTAAGGGTACTGAGGCAACCTAGTGATTGGACTATTCCTGAAAGATTTTCTAGTCCTGGTTCAAGCCTTGCAGCCAAAACTGTAATTTAAGCTAAACATGCCATTAAACAACTGGAACATAAAAAATCTAACAATTACAGTGATCCAGGATTAGGTTCTTCTATTGCCTAAGGTAGATAAAAGACATTTAAAGCGTGAGTCAAAGTCAACCCCAGAACTGCATAAACATCATCACTTCACTATATAGCAGCTGCAGCTAATGTAGTTTGAGAAGAAACAGTATTCTGTGCTGAGAGTACTTCCACTAACAACTCTGGGGATACATTTATGCATGAGAGGCAGCTTCAGCCCTATAAATCTTAAAATAGTCTATTTAGACATTCACAGACTCTATGCACCTATTACAAAGGTGCATTTTCCGAACACTGAGTTACACAGGTGAAAGGGAAGTCTGTGGTCATTGCCAATTACAGGGGCCCTAGCTTCTTGGAGATCAGTATTTCCACAAATACTAGACTGCGATGGCATTGGTGAGGGGGACAGATGTGAGCGCATGTGGAAGTTTAACCAGGTGTCTAAAGCAGCAGGATTTATGCTCCAAGGAATGTTGCACTATAGAAACTTGCATCTGATAACACCAATTCATAGTACAAATGTGATGACAACTAATGTAAGCGGAAACCTTCTCCTTAGCATCCAGAAAGCATCAACAGACTCCTGCAAGCTGCACACTGGCCCCTCCTCTACGTGACGCATGCACTAATGACCTGATGCACATCAGATGCATACCAGAAATTGGGCAGATGACAGCATTACTATTCCTGCTTAGGTAGTCCTTGGGAAGGCTTCAGCAGTGCATCAGCACTTCCCATCACAGGGAAGTTTCACAGGAGAACACGGAAGCAATTGATCTTCCCAGAACTTTTTTCTCCCACTTGGCACCACTCCCCTGATGTTTCTTCACACCAGCTGGGCTCTGGGAAGCAACACTCATATCAACCATTTCTGCAGATGGTTCTATAATTTTCCAGTTTTCCAATACCTTCAACTCACCATCTTGAGACATAATTTCTCACTCCATTCACTAAAGTAACTGCTGAGAGCTCGTTGCTCTTTCTCTACATTACTGAAACAAGCTCCACAGGCCTTCTATCCTAGGAATGGTCTGTTTTAATTTCAGCTCAGCTATACATTCAACCTATAGCTGCCTGCTCTAGCAAAAATTCCAGTTCTTAACCCTCTTCCAGCTGGGAGGTCTGCAGGTTTCCAGAGATGTAAATGAACTTTTTGCAAGTTAGTTGGGGCATCTTTGGAAACTCACTTATTACCCTGCTCTCAGAACAGAACAAAGTTAGTTCTAACCTTCTCCTCACTGATAATCTCTCCTGGCCTCTGACACCTTTAATTTATTAACCAGGCCTTTAGTAAAAATAGGCATGCAGAGAGCTTCTTTATCACATACAAAATATAACATTCCTCAGCTGGTATTAAATAGCTCCTTACACCCCAAAGATTCCTAAGCTTATAGGGAAGTGCTGTAACACAAGTGGACTGAATAAATAACACATTGCCCTTTTCAAGGAGGATTAGACTAGAGACGAAGCAAAGGTACAAGTAAATTATTCCATAAACCCAAGAGCAGATAGACTTGGGCATCCCAGGGTCTGCAACAGCTCTACACAACTTTGCTCAAGTCACCTGCATTGCTCTTAGCAGAGCATAAAATCCCAGAGCGCTGCATCTCCTCACATGAACTACTTCTCTAGCTGGCAGCCTAGGGGGATTGCCCCACTATAAAGTTCTTCTCCACAAGGATGTTTTTTTTCCTGAGAGCTGCATGAGCAAAGTCTCTGTGGAGACTGAACTGTCAAAAGGAAAGGACCTGCAAAGAGGGAGGAGGGAAGGATCACAGACTTCTTCAAATAAAGAGCAAAGAGTAATTGGTTTTCATTTTCCTCTCTCTCTCTCTCTTTCTCTCTCGGGAAACAAAAGGACATTTCTCATGTCACGCTGCGTCCCTTCCACTCCTCAAGATGCATTTTGTACTATTTAATAAGGGCAGCATTACCAGATGTTATCGGATATGCTCGTGTGGCCACAAGCCTGCTTCCAGAACAGCCCCACTGACCACAAAGGCAGCTGCACTCATCCTACCTGCTGGTGCTCAGCTCATTTTTCCCTCCTGCACCAACAGCCCCTGCATCAACAGCTGCAATGCCCTAAAATACCAGACACTGGCAGAGAACAAGCCAGTTTTCCACAGCCGTGCCTTGCAAGCATCTTGGTTTTTAGTGCATCCGTCCACGTAGTTGGTCCTAACAAGGCCCTTCAGTGAAGAAATAGTTCTATAACGTATAACTCCCTCCCTTCAAATGCACTTACTTCTAGCAAGTTAAGCAAATGCCCTTAACTTCTAGCAAGTAACTATACGCAAATGTACTGAAGGTAACCAGGACAATGCCTAGTTATGGACAAGGACAACACAGAGAAATGGCTTATCTCTGCATTCCTGGTGCAATTCCTACCCTGAATGCTGATGTTATACTGACAGTCAGGGGGACTCCCATTTTCAGCACTAACTTCTTCAGTTTACTGGTTCAGCATCACTAACTGCTCTCCCAACCTTTGCACAAGTTTCAAGATCTGAACACCTGCACACTGAGACAGTTCTTCATCGTCATATAAGTTGCAACTCACCTGGTCAACCATATGTTGGACTTCTTTGGTAGCAGGCCTGGTGTCAGACAAGCCGCCAGCCATCATGGTGGCAGCCGACCTCTCCAAAACAGCAGGCAGTTCTGAGGAGAGAAGTTCAGTGTAGTCTGAGCAGTCACCAGGCATCTCCTACTTATACACTCACACACACACATATACATGCGTCGTCAAATCACATGACTTGTAGCTTACAGAGCCTACCATGACTGGAGAAAAAGAGCAAATGGGGAAGTCCAGGAAATGAACAATATAAAACACGGGTATTGATAGTAAAGGAAAAAAAAAAAAACTCACTCTTTAACATCTTATGATGGGTACAGAATCTTAATATCAATAAGAAAAGTAAGTGACAACCACCTCCAGCACCCACATCTAAGTTACTTGGTTCAGGCTGAAACTAGAACACCTCGACTCACCACCCATGCATAGATGACTGGTCTGAGTGCTTAGGAAAGGGATCAAAGCTACACCCAACATTTCGCAACACCATTTGAGATTGAATGAAAATATGTAGCAATTTCTTTAGCGCAGCTCCTATTCACTTTGAAAATGTATTTTCTCAGTATCCTTCAAAGCTAGAGGCAGCAGAAGTGGTTTTGTTGTTGTTGTTGTTGTTGTTGTTGTTGTTGTTTTAATCTTTTTTCAGTTACTTCTCTTCCTTCTGCCTAACTTTAAAGGTACCATGGCACTGCTTGATTCAACTACTATTGTTGCCTTTTTTTAGGCAAACACCTGAACCAGGAGTTAGAAAATTCCAATCCCAGGTCCAGGTAAGTATCACAGATAAGTTGATTCTATTCCTTTCCTATCAAACATACGGTGGCAATCAGATAATCATGCTCATGTTTGAACACGGAGGACTATCTCCATTCCTTTTGAAAACCCAATGCCAATTTTCTGGAGGAGAAAGTACTATCCATCCATTTGCCTGTCCCCCTCACTGCAAGAGTTGAGGGCACAAAGTATCTGCTCTAACTTCAAGGTACTTAAGAGTTGCACACTGTTAAAATACATAACATACAGAAGAACATCTGCATTCTGCACTCACAGACCCACACCAGTCACATGTATGACTGTATATGAATATACACAGCTCAAACACAGGCTGCCTCCTGTGAAAAGGCAGGCAACTATTAGCAGTCCCAGCTGGAATAGAAGAAAGAACTGCTTTCGCTTACACAGTCATGTCATACCCCTCACCAGCAAAGGGGGTGAATGTTACTCCAGGGCAAGGACCAGAGAAGTAGCAACAGTTCAAACAGTTTTTGGTTCCTGGGAGTGGACACACATGATGGAGTGAAGGACTGGCAGTGGCGACATTTGGGATCAACATTAGAGCACGGGCAGGAGAGATCATAGGCATAGCAGTGGTGACTGTGCAGCTTGGATTTATCCGTGTATCAGCAGCACAGACCAGCTTAGGGACCTTCCTCATATATGACGTGATACAAGAGACTGAAAACAAGTACTTCACTTATAACTTCAGGGCCTGCTCTCGGTACAAAGGCCTTGGGATTGGGAAACTAGGGCTGGTGGACTTAACAGCCTATAGATTGTGGTAATATGTAGCATATTGCAAATAAGAATGTTGCAGGATTTCCCAAACTTGTGCAACAGCGTCATGTGAGTGTTTGAAAGGCATTTGAAGAACATCAGTTCTCATATAACACTTTGCTGAACAAAGTGAAAAACATTCCCAGATTTTGCAACTGAGGTGAGCATGTTAAAGCTGTAAGTCTGCTATTTTCAATGAATTTATCAATCTGGATGAGCATTTCCTCACAGCCCAGTTTATGGAGCTAACAACAACGCATGCAGATGAGCCAAACCTCCTTCTTATGCACACACCACTGCTGAATCACTCAAGTGATCATCTTTCCCCATGCTCCTACCCTGCATCTTATTCACACAGCAGGACAGAAGACCGAACTAACTGGAAGAGCCAGCTCACTTAAAGCACAGAAGCTACAGAATATGCCCACAACTAAAGCAGCACCAGTGCTGAACCAGGACTTTTTACAAACTTCTCTTACTGGGATGCAGATCACACTAACTCTGTAGGGAAGAGATGTTGAAAAGATGTCCAGGGCAGCACTATCCTTTGGTGAATTCTTGCTGCTGATTAGTAAGAAGTTTGATAAGTACAAAACATAAAGGGGTAAAAATACAATCTCAGGAAGAGTGTAGAAGGGAAGACACTAATGCTGTTTGGAAGTAACCTATTAAATTCTGCACTTCTGAGTTTGCTTGGTTTTACTTCAGAGACTGGAAACTCAGAACACACAGAATTGTCCAGAAGGAAAATGCTGATCAGCATTAAGTGTTAGCAACCCGAAGTTAAAATTTTCCTGTGATTTTCCTGTACAAATCATTCTGTTTTCTTTCTGTGGGAGTCCCAATGGTTATCACAAAACCTAAGTGACACTAAGATTGGAACAAAGTGCTGTTCTGCACGAAAGCTCATTAAGTCATTGACCGTCAAAGATGGGACAGGGAAGATGTCAACTCCTCAAGGGTTTTGCTACAATAAAGAAGATGAAGATGCAAGACCCATGCAGATGTTTAGCATATAAATGCAATACTAACCTAAATTTCTCTCCATTAAGATTTGGCTCTGATGAAACAGTATTTGAAAAACTGCCTAAGAAAACCTGTGTTATCAGCAACTATTTATAAGGAATTCTATAACAATATACGTATGCTTGCACATTCCTGTATTGTATTGCTGTGAAATGAAACTCTGAATGATAAATTCATAAATGTTCCATTGGGAATTTGAACTTAAGCTGGCATGCCTGTTACTCTCAACCTTAGAGATTCCAAATGCATAGGCACCATTTGAACCAATCTCCTCCCATCAGTCTCATTTTTTGCACTGAGTATGCATGCAGCTTCTAGTCACAAGGCAAAGCCTTCCCCATAAAACATAAATGATGCAACAAGCCAGTCTTCTGGCTTTGCAGTGTCAAGACGTGATCACAACTGGATGAAAATAACACACAGACTGCACCAAATTTCAAGAGCTGCTAGAGGAGAGAGCTCTTCATCTACAAACTGAGGATCTAAACATCATCATAGTAACACTAGCCTTGATATTCAACACACTAGTTTACAAACAAGGGCTTCCAATCTAATACCTACACAGATTTCAAGAGCTTTCTGACACTGTCCATCAGCTAGAGATAGATAGAAACTTGAAATTCAGCAGCAGAAAGTTGTGTTTCACCTATTGTTCAAGCTTAGCATTAACCTAGCACAAAAAATCATCACAAGGTCTAGCCTATGCTGAGCTTTGGTATGGGGCAAGAACCTCTTCCCCTCAGTCTGCTCCAAGAAATGGTCCATGAAATCCAATGCCACTGGGCAGGGGCATCAGTTGTGCCAATTATTAAAGTACCTTTAATTGAAGAACTAACGTTAGAGAAAGAAAGAGGGGTGAAAACTTGCTATTTGCAGGATCCATTACTTGTTACACATGACATCAAGCATGGGGCTACTTTGAGGATGACAGGAGTAACAAAGCTGAACAAGATTCAACCCTTACTAGGCTCAGTTCTAGAATGGACAAGGGTCACTACACACAGCGAACATTTATCTGCATTTATTTAGCACACTCCACAGCCACTTTTATACAATCACAAAGCATCTCACTTCTCAAACCAAACTTACTCAAAAACTAGCAAAGCTTTCTCCTCTCTACCTCAAAGCAGGATTTGCAATTTCAACTACTCACCTTAAAGCTCCACTAAGTTCATCAACGAGATTCAACGATGTGATCTGCCATACAATGTAAGACATATCCCTCTGTGCTCAGAGCAAACAAGAAAGAGTAACTCAGTTTCTTAGTACAACCCTCTGAATACAAGCTGCTCTGTATACAATGTGAAGAGGGAACATTTGGGACTTAGAAGTCTTATGCTGTCAAAAGCTTTTCTATGTAAAGAAAGAAATAGATCTTTGTACAGATCTATTTGTTTGGCTCTATATTCAAAAGGAAAATATTGTCAGTAATTTTTTTCATTGCTTTCTCCCAACGAATGCTGAGCTAGCAACATTTTCTGAGCTAATATATACTAAAAAAAAAAAAAAAAAGACATCATATCTATTTCACAGGTCACTTCTCTGCCATCTGCTTAAATGAAATTTTCCCACAACAAATCAGTGTTATCTTAGTTATCTTCAGAGTATTGATGCCAAGTCTATAAACAAATATAGATCATAAAACTGGCTCATTTGCCTCCAGGAGAGTAGATACAAACTTCTGAGAGAACACAGATTTTATATATATATATATTAGGGGCCATGATAGTAATCTAATGATATTAGAATAGCAACTTGGAAATCAAAACTGACCATTTTGAACACCTGTTTAGCAGTCTATCTATTGTGAAATTCTGGTTCTCAGCAAAACAGCTCACATTTCTGAGCAGTGATCGACTTCTACTTTTCTTTAAAAATCACAGATAAATGATTATAAGAATTTAACAGCTAAGGAACAAGCATGCTTTCTACTCTCGATCTTACACAAAAATACACATGAGAAACTTCAAGGAGAAGACAAGACGGCTCTAACTGGAGTAAAGTTTTGCATGAGGGCAGTTGCAGTGCAGTACCTTGAAAAACTCAATGGAGTTTGCACATTAGGATTTACATCGTCAAATAATTAAATATATTTCTGTCTTTTTTTTTTTACACAGATGTTTGCCAGCTTGACAGTGAGAAAGGGAAATTCCTCCAGTGACTTCCCATCTCCCTGTTGCGGTTTGATTGCAGGGATGCAAATTTGGTAAGAGATGAATCCCCTTGCGTTCCAGTCAATCCTCAAAGGTCAGAGGGACTGGGGGCGACAGGACTCATCTCTCAATAGGGATACCAAGCGTGGTAACTATAGGTCTGACTCTGGCAGTGCCAGATTCACAGTCTGTCAACTGTAGACCTGATCGCCTTCAAAAGAGCAAACAGAATTCACAAATAATATTATCGGCTATAGGCCTGACTCTGGCCTATAGCTGATAATTGGGTTCACGAACAGCTGTCAACTGTAGGTCCCATTGCCTATAAAACAAGTAGTCGAGTTCACAAATAGCACAATTTATTCAAACGCAACATTTAGAGAACAGGTTTCAGATGTCAGTACAGGAAATTCTCTACTATAGTGTGGCACTCGCTTCAGAAGATGGGAGAGGGCTCTCAACCTCGAGGAGTCTCCTCAGACGGTGTCCTGACCAGATGGGAGGAAAGGGGTTCAGTCTGTTGACTGATCCAGAAGTTAAAATGCAGTCTTCCCTCTCCCCTCTTCTCTCTTCCTTCTTCTTCAGTTCCCTCCTTCCTATTATTTCCCTCCTTAATTCACCTTTTATATATTTTCTTTTATATTTAGGTGGAGTTTGAGTGACTCTAGTCAAGCTTACTTTCAATAGTGACTAGTTTAAGAAGTCTCCCGAGTTAATCAAAAATCCATAGAGCATGCTCAGTGAGGAGCGGTCGTTCCTTGGAAGCAGGTAACTTCTGGAACGGGGTTGTGTATTGGTATCATAATGGGATTAGAGTGAGAAGTTTGAGCAAAGTCCATCGAAGGGACTGATCTGCCACCACTGTTTGTCCAGCAGCAGACATCTCATCGTAATATGTGGCTTATCAGCTGTGTGGTATGACCAGGTTGCCACCTCTGCAGGGAGTACAACAGTTTGGCCATGGTGTCTTCACTCCGCTCCACCCTCCATTCACTCAGCAGCTGCGCAACACTATCAGGTTACCACCTCCGCAGGGAAGCCAACAAAGTTTGGCCATAGTATCTCCGTTCTGCTCCACTCTTCATTTACTCTTACTAGTGTGCGCTAGGAGAGCAGACTGTGTTGCCCAGGGAATTGTGCAGAAGTAGATTCCGCACATACCAACCATCCTGGCAACTGTCTCCCACCTCAAACAAGCCTCTGTAATACCAGAACTTCTGTTAGGCCCTAGTTTTTCTCTGATTTCACCTTTCTCAAGCAATTCTCACACACTATCATTCAGGCTTTTTAGGCTTTGCTGAAGTTCTTAAGGACTTAACCAACTGACAAACAAGCCGACCTTGTCATCACTAGTTATTTGATTGTCAGTCAATAATAGAGATATCATTACTGTATGACACTTCCTTTGCTTTATAATTGTAGGGATGTTGTGTTCAACACTTTCCAAATTCAACAGTATTGCCAGGTTCAGGAATATCAAGGTGTGCACTGTTACTTTTCCAATTCAGATGCAATTCACCTATAAAATTTACTTTAGAGATTGAAAAGGGACAAAATATCAACATCAGACAGTTAACTCTCTCATTCCTGAATGCTGTTCAAATACATATTTCCATGTCCACCAAGTGATTTTAACCTTTACTATGTTCTTTAAATAAAGCAAATATAGAAATTGGTAACACAGGCCAAAGGTCAGCATTCAACAAATACTGCCCATAAGCCTTGGGGGAACAACAGCAAAATTGCATCTGCATGAAGCTTTAAAGTAATGTTGCTGGCATCAACTAGTCCAAAATAACAGTGGTAACTTCTTACCTTCATGGGGACTCGGCCTTTGATTTCACAACATCCTGCAACTTGTATTTCCTTCTAAATTTTAGTAGCTTATTCCCCCCTAGAAAAACACCACGTGCACCAACCTCTTCAAATCCTGGCAACCAACCGTTTCGTTCAGCACTAGTTTTCACTGTTTCTTCCCCTCTACGGCTGCTGAAACTTGAGGTCAAGAAAGATGCCAGCTTCACATTCCTTTTGAAAATTATTTTAATACTATAAAACTCATTCGTTCACATATTTTGTATAAAAGATGAGTTGTTTTCTCTTAATTACAGAAGAATCATTTAAACTTTGTTGTTTCAGCCAAGTAGGTCCAAAACAAGATTAAGTTTTTGTGGTTCTGGCAGGTCCTAATACAGTTCACCCAACGTCTCTTTCCAGTTTTGCTCTCATGATTATGGACCACCTTGCCAGAAAGCACCTCGCATCATTGGGTCTTTGGAGGCTTGTAGTGAATTCGGCAACGTTCATTAAATACCTGAGACAACAAAAGAGAAGAACAAAAGCGAATCAGTCCTTGTCTGGCAGATGACTAGAACTTCACAGCTAGAACCAGAAATTATATCTTCACATAGCCCACATCTCAGGCTGCCCAGTCCTGCTGTACCTGCAATTGGCACCAGGGTTTCTGTCTCTATTCACCTTCTCTGCAGGCTTTACGGAATCCAAAACTTGCTAGGACACTGCGTAAAAAGTGCTCTCCCTCAGATAAGGCAGACACACAGTCCTGGTGATTTGTCTTTGTTAAAAACACTGAGGCATTTTTTAAGAGTCAGGAAAACTATTGGTGGCCGGTTAGGTTCACTCAGGCATTCAAATGTGGAGAATGTGTCCTTCTCTTCCTGAGAAACCCATTCTCCATTGCTGTGAGAGCTAAGAGGTGGCTCTTGGAAGCCATGGTCACAATATTAATTATTTGACTGTGGGTGCTGATGTTACCAGCATTTCTATGCATTTCAAGACTGCTCTTGCCTCACGTTTGACATTGTCTGTGGGTAAAATTTAGCACACAGAACTAGTAATGGAAGACCATTTTCATGCAGCTTGAACTGCAGGCCTTGATAAGCAGAATGTTTACCATAATGACAGCAAATAAATACAATTAACTTCAAGTAAAGAAGCCTGAATCAAAAGCACAAAGCACAGGCTCACAAAAAAAGTTAGAAGTGTTCTTTATAAATTATTTAGTGTTTTGTCTCCAAAGAGCAACCAGCACGTGTCCTAACAAGTGACACGAGCACCACCTACCATCAAGTTGAGGCACTGGCAGTTATCAATTCCAGCACTCCAGTAAGAGCATGTTCTGCCGAGATGTTCAGACATTTTTCAGATCTAAATGTCTTTGCTTTCCAACACACCAAATTACAGGAGCTCTCCCATAGGTTTAAAGTGCAAAGCGAATGGTCTTGCAATTTTGGGGAAATGTTGCTTCAGTTTTACATGAAAGATTATTTTAAACCAGTTCTTCCTAGAATTCTTCCCTTCTCCCACAGCTCATTTCCTCACTCAAAGTTCAGCATGTGTGGCAGCTCCAGCAAAAGTGAAGTCTGCAGCCTGCAATACCTTTAAAGTTGATTCTTCAGAACTTTTTAGAATGTAATTTTCAACTTAAGTTTTAAATATAAGATATTTTAAGAACCAGATAAGTATTGCAAACTACTTTGTATTGAAAAAAAAAGGCCTAGAAGTTGTGATGTAAGTTCTCTCACAACCCTGTTGTTATGTGCACACACACAACAGACACCCCAAAAGAATTAAGAATGTGTAAGACCTGAGATAAAAAGAAAGCTGTAGAAATTAAAGGTCATAAAGGGTTCCCATCCAGAACTGCTAAGCAACTGCATCAATTTTGTCCATGGTTTGTCAGAGATGTTGTAAAATTTCTGTCTTACAAGGATAATGGAAACACTCTAAAGCACTGTCTGGCCCTCTCCTCTCAAAGAACATGCAAAAACAGTCTCCCAAGAAGCTTCCAGCTTGCTATCACACAGACTTTAGAAGAGTCTTTAAGAGACTCTTCAAACTCTGGAACGAAGATGGCTCCTCAACAGTTATGAACACTGCCTCCTCTTTTCAGTCCGATCCACGAACAGACCTCAACGTGTCACTCAAACTGAACTCAACTCAGACTGAACCCTCACTCAAACTCTCAGAGCCTACTTGTGAAGTGCTAGGGGTTTTTTTTTTGGAGAGGCCAGGAAAAACAGTGCCTGAGACAGGTCAAAATTCAAATTGCTAAGCATAAGTTTGATTTTGCTGCCTTATGTTTTAGTACAAAACATTCTTGAGACAAATTCCAGAATACAGACAGCACAGAGAGAATAATTTCCGTCTTGCCTTGGAAGTCACTTACTGAACCATTTGCATTTGTATAAAGCAGAATCATTCTGTATCAACTATCCTTACAGCTACCCAGCTTAAATATTTTCAATTTTTTTTTTCCAATCAGAATTTCCCAAATAGCTTTGGGTTTGTTTGGTTTAAAACCTATGCAAACGTATTTGCCAACCAAAACTATGTAACATTAAGAGAGCCGAGATCCTCGCATGCAAACCAATAACCACTTCCATGTGATAATTTGTGTTGCTGGAGTCCACTACAACAGGCTTTAATTCCTTACTGAGATAGTATTTTCACAGACAGATAATAAGCTTACATACAGAGGGAGGCAAGAGCAGAGTTGGAGATAAAGCCCAGAAGTACTGGGTCTTGAAGCCTTTCCCCAAACACCAGTTTACAGCAGGTCAAAATATTCCTGTCTATGTGCATATCTCACTATTTATAAACCAAATGTTTGTCAGCTTCAGGAAAGGAGGAGGAGGAAGGAGAGGAAATAAATAAGCTAACACTTCTTAACTGACTGCAAAACTGTACAAACACTCATTCATGCAGCACTGAGCAGCAGTGCAGGGACTAGACCTCCAAGAATACAAGAGATTTAAAACTGCATTGCATTTTCACTGATGGGATCTAGAGGACTAAAATCCCAAGGTAGAGATCATCAAGGAACTGCAGACAGTATGAGCTATTTGGAAAGATCCCTTTCATATGTAATAAGGGGAAAAGGTTATTTATCCAGCATTGAAAACTGTGAACAGATGCAATAGACCAGGAGAGGATGATAGATGAGAAACACTGCAGTGACACAACACAAACACCTCAGAATCTAATTTCAGGGTTAAGATCACTTTATAACCAGACTGAGGCCATCAATACAGAGGTTGATCTCACATCTCCCCTGACCCAGGAGTTTTGCTGTTGCTAAACTCCCCTTCCCACTGAGGAACATCAGGCCAGGCCTGCAGAAACTCCCCGAGAAAAAGCTCCAACTTTTAGAGCCCCAGTCTTCTTGGGCCTCTGCTCAGAAAGGTGCTCAGTACTAAACATAGCTGTATTTCTTTTAAATACTCATCGCTGTGACAATGGAAGAGGCCGAGGGAAGCTTTACATACAGGCCACCATGGAGCAATCTGAGGTCCTGAGCCACTGAAAAAGGCTGAGTCCTTTCCCCAACTGTCAAAACAGCCACTTTTCTTTCCTCTCTGCATCCAGAGCAGAGAGGATGACAGACCCAAAGCATTTCCCCCTAGACTGCTCTCATTTATTTCTAATTCACTCGCCTCATAAGGCATGAGTCTCGCACCTCCAATGCACAGCTGTTTGTTCAAAGCAACAGGACAGAACAATCATCAGTTTTTAAAAGGACTGCTGAGTACCTTCCAGCTTCTGTCGTTTACCACTTCTTCAACATTCAGCTCCGACTGCATCAATTTCAACTGCAGAAAAGAAGACATTAAAAAAAGCAGTTATAGTCAAACGAGCCACCCTGCAGCCTACAGTATTCACTAGCATTGCAACTTTCTTGATCACAGCCTGGTGCACATCCCCTCTGAGAGTGCAGACTGAAGGGCATAATCACATGCAAGTGTGGTTCTTCCACTGCTTGAGGCAGGTCAGAAGTCCATAAGGAGTGTGGGGAAGAGAGGCTTGCAGCTCAAGTCTTCTGGCAGGAGCAGTTCCCAATCACCAGTGCTTTCTTCTTCACTGAATATTGCCCATTTAGACTTGCTAGCAATGAACTGATGAACCCTAATGGCTTTGCAGACAAAAATATACATCATTCAAACACTTAGCACAGAAAATGATAGTGGTGGGATTAGCTCAACAGCCTCAAGTTCTCGATCTTCCACATATGCATTATTAAGAGTCAGGTAGGAAGCTGGTAGCAAACCGAGGCCAGTGCAGAGCACTCAGATTCTGGATTTAGGACTAGGCTCTTTGAAAGATTCTCTCTCTTTCCTCACTGTTTGGTCTGTGCATTGGCCAGTAAAGGGTCTGCAGCAACAGACTGCATGTGTCACGCTGTTTGAATACAGACCACACTAGCACAAATTAGGTCTAGATCCAAGAACTTCAGCAAAAGACATCATAAGAAGCAATTCCTGAGCCTTCCTAGGCAAAATGAGACTCTCTCTCTTTCCTTAGCATCTATTAGGAACTCCAAAGGGGCACATGCAACAATTTCAGATTGGAGCTAATCTGACACCACCACGAGGCCCCAAAGCAGCAGTAGAGGATTTGAGAACCTACTTGCTATTTACACCTATGTTTAGGCTTTACTTATGTTGAGTCTTTGACACAGCAGACTAAGGATCAGAGTAGTTCATTTTGAACACTTCGTTGCAGGTTAGGGAGCTGGTGAACAGGTGCAAACCATGGAGCAATCCTACCAAAACCCTTCCAAGCAGGACATCCACACACACACAGCTAACACAGTGCTTGGATGAACTTTTACCTACTCAAGAGGACCCTGAAACCTTGAAATAACAACTCAGCATTAACATGGTGGCTGGTTAAGCAAAATTATCTTAAAATAACCTCTCAGAAGATCCTTAGCATTTCAAATAAGGATTTTCCTACCTTAAAAGCTGCTTACTTAAAAGATTTTTCCCACATATGGAAAAGATCAGGGCAGAGTGGGGTACTTGGTGGAAAAAAATCCTCCTGGACTTGCTTAAGCAGATAGAGAAAGGTGGGCAAAACTACTAAAATTTCCAGTAGCAGGCCAGACAGCTTCTTCACTTGCAGCATAACCATTTTCTGCTTAAAATAAGGAATTTAGGTGCACATTTGAGTGCCTTTAATACCAGGCCTAAGTAAAACTAAATTTTAGCCTTTTTTCTTAAAGCTGCATGCCTAAACAGCAATATAATCAATCAACATCGATATAAGGATGATACAAAATAAATATATAATCAAATGACACTCTTCTGAAGGCAGATTACTGGAACTGACTCCTAGCCCCACATAACTTCAATTATTATTTAATCAATGACCCAGAATATGTTGCTTTGGATAAATTCCTCCAATTTCATTAAATGAAAGAAGTATATAGAACAAAGCAAACCAGATTTTTATTGAAAACAAAGGCATTTGAAAAGCATAATTGTGTGGAAAAACAGAAAAAAGGAAAAAAAAAAAAGTGTCCAAATGCAGGTTAGAGCATATTCGACCAAAGGATTTCTGGGGTGCTTCCAAAACAGAGATTGCTTTTAAAATTTTAAGTTACCACTAATTATTAAGCACTGTGGTCCTTCAAAAAGTTTTAATGACAGTTTTTGAACTTCGTAACTCTGATTTAAAGAATCCTCTCCCCCATCCTGTTCCCCCTCCACACACATACAAAACACTAGGCTTGCGTTCTGTTTTTTCAAACTGCCATGGACGCTTGTTAGAAGTTCTGCAAATGACACTTTAAGGACCAAGGTGTGTGGCCTGGTTCTCTGAGTTTGGGCTCACAAGGGAACACGTCCTTGAAGATCACCTGCTGAACAACTCTCTCACTCAATGGCTTGGGGGAATCCCAACAGCTGGCCCTTGAACCCTTAAGTTCAAAGCATCTTCTCAGGAAGTTCTTTGGCTGCAACTTCATCAGCACTCAGCTGCTCTTGGATACAGGAGCAACAAGAGGCTCTGCTTGGAACTAAGAGTGGCAAGTGGGTTTTGAGGAAGCTCAGCACCACAAAAAACAGTTTCAGGATCATGCATCTATCTTTTTGAAGTCATACAACAGTACAGCAGGGAAAGCTGTAGCTACGATATAAGGCTCTGTCGTGATGGTGGGAGCTATTACAAGAAGAGTTGTTACACTGGAAACTCAAAGACATGAGTTTAGAAGCCTTGGTTGAGACAGTCCTTAGCTGAGGAAAGCTCACTAAGCTGCTAAATGCAGCAGGCACATCTAACCAGTGTAAGCAAAACAGCAACAAGCAAATAACCTTGTTCTGCGTGTGCTTCTAGAGTATGGGTGGAAAAAAATGCAAAATGCAACGCGAACACAAGACACACAGATGGAGCATGCTTGAAGGAGAATGCCTAATGAAACCAACAGGAGAGGTCACATCCTTGCTAGCCTACAGAACAGACTCTAGAAAGGACCGAGGAACGTCGAGGGGGTTCCTTTCTCCATTTCTGATACCTCCATCTTGCTACTGTACTGTTCACCTCATGAAATGCACTCTCTATTCATTCGACAGCCTTCATTCCTAGAAGCCAAACACTGAGAGGGGTGCACATGCTGAAGTTCCTTATGCAATCCAAGAAATACTAACACCATCGCAACGCAGTAAAAGAAAAAAAAATCCAAGAAATACGGAGTAACAACAACAACAAAGAAGATTAAGTGAAATTTAAGGTTGCCTGGCAGCTCATCCTAGACAACAAGGACCCTGATCAACACACTAAGTGATAAGGATACTTCTCTAGATGATAAAAAGGCACAGCTTTAAGAATGTGTATCACTTGGTGGTGCAAGAGAAAGCACATACTTCATTATTTTCTTGTGTTTGGTACTTACATCTGCAGCTTTTCAAGACACTAGCTTTCATAGAAATAAAAAGGCAAGAGGAACCACCAGGCATTTTAAAGGAAATAAACAAGACACAATTAAATTATACGCTATGTGGTGTTAATCAGTGAAGATTTGAGTCCCCTGTGGTGAAGCATGCATGCTTTTCTACTGTATTTGTGTAGCATTCACTTCAAGTTCTCTCTCTCATTCCCTTTGGGAAAGACGATCTCACCTGCTTCCCTAAGTGATCTCTGCCAAGCTCCACCACTCACCTTCGTCTGCTCTTTCCTGAGTTGCTTTAATAATGCTATGTCATCCTGGGCCTTTTCCCTCTCTTCTCTGAGAGTTTTCACTACACTGGAAGTCTGAGCGATGCAGCTTTTGATGATTCTCTCTCTGCTGGTGTGAGCTTCCATCAGCTGATTGAGAGAGACAAAAAGTCACAGCACCTAGTTCAGTGATCCAAGAGAATAAAAACTTCTGCATTACAAGTTTAAGCAGCAAGGTTTTCCGAAATCGAGGTACCGCTGTGCCTGCAGATCTCCCTTTGACTCTATAATCCATATGCTGAGAAGCAATGCTGCTTAGAGCTGCAGCTACAAGCTGCAGTGGCAGCAAATAAAAGCCAAAGATACACATGAACAGGAGGCTTTGAAGGCAACACAGAAGTGAACAATACAGAAGTGTACTAGCACATGTTTTTAAATTAAAGCAATGCGCTAGGCTAACACCATCCACTGCAGTCTGAAATACATGTCAAAGGGTCAGCATTGCAGAGCAAATGAATCCTCGACAGGATTTTATAGTGAAGTTGCTCTTACATGCACATGGTTTAGCTACACAGAGAAGCCAAGTATGCCAATTATGGATACATAAAGCATGGCAAATCATGCCAGCTGTACCTAAGAAGCTGAGCGTGCTCTGCTGTAGCGGATACTGCACATAACAGAATGTCAGGGAATGAGCGGAAGTTAAAGGAACAGAGACTTACAGACTGGTAGAGCTCTTTACATGTCTGGCTGGCATCAATTTTCCCTACAAAGGAAGCTGTTGGAATTGTAGTGTTTAATTCGTGGACGATTCTGTCATCGATCGTCCTCATCACCCTGAGCAACTCCTGTATTAAAAAAAAAAGTCCTTGCTTATATCTGTCAGAATAGGCTACTGAAAAAAAAGGGCATGATTAAGTTTCTTAATAGAAAGCAGAAAATAAAATAAAGACTAAAGGTAGATCTCTTGAAAACAGCAAAAAAAAAACAGGTCAACCATGGTCTCCACATGCAGGGAGTATTTGCTGCCATTCAATTAGTTGTTTTAGTAGCAAAAGCCAGACAGAGAGAGAGCAAACAAATTTGAAGAGCCTTCTTGAGACCTTCCCCCACCACCCTCAGCGCTGGACCACAGTCTCATTCATTTCCACAGAAACACAACCAAGCAACTTCTCGAAAGGCAGCCTGGGCAGAATTTTCCAAACACAAAGTTTGCCCATCCACACTAATGCTTACAGATAGGATGGAAGGCAACAGGAGTTCGTAACAAAATAGCAAATTCACAAGAGAAACAATACGCTTGTAAATGCTTTATTCGCCTCCCCCCAAAAAAGAGCAACTACAGCCTCAGTCTACCGAGATGCCACTCATGCCCCTGAAGGCCCGTGTTCTTAAGCAACATAAAAAATATCTGTAGGCGCTGCGAGCGGAAGGTCCCGCAGCTCATCTGTCCCATTCACCCAAAGCCCCTTCTGAGCAGCGGGGCCGTGCGCTCGGGGATGGCCCTTACTGACAGCCTGCAGCTGGGGGAAAACAGGCAAACGCATAAAAACCAAGAGCGCGTTTAACCCTGGGAAGAACACGGGGTCTTTGGCGATGCTGCACCATGGGTGCGCGCAAGGAAGGGGGCGCCCCGCGGGCTTCACGATGAAGGGGGGGACGACGGAAAAAAAATGGCGTTTGGGGGACGCGCGGGCCACGCGCCTCCCCGCGCGCCCCCGCCGCCACCTCCCGCCCGCAGCGCAGGGTCACCTCGCCCCCCTCTCCACGGGCGCGCGCTCCCGAGCGGGGGTGGGGGCAAGATCGCGCACCCGCTCGAGACCGCGGCCCCCTCGCCGCTTCGCCCCACGTTGGGGGGGGCGGGAGGGCCCCGCGTCGCCCACCTGGAACTCGGCAAAATCCTCGCAGTTCGCGGCTCTGCTGGGCGCCGCCATATTGGAAAGGCCGAGGGCCGCCACGGCGGCCAATCCGGAGCCGCGGAGGGCGGGATGACGCGGAGGGCGGGATGACGCGGCGCGGGCCCGTCGCGCGGCGCCCCGCCCCCTGCGCCCTCCGCCATGGGGCGGGGCCCCGCGGGGGCCTTGGGCTCGCGGCGGCAGCGGGGGCGCCATGTGGGCTCGCGGCGGTGAGTGACCCGCGGTGGGGCGGGCGGGGAGGCCTTGGTCTGCGGGGCCGCTGCCAAGCCCGGTCCGGTCGCTGCGGTGGGGCTGGCAGGGAGCGTTTGCGCGAATATGGGGCTTTTTATTTTTTTACAGCGTTTTTGTTTGTCCATTTTCCCATTATTTCATGAGCGCGAGGGAAGGTTCGCGGCGACTCTCGCAGTGCTTTAGGGGTCGCGTCTAGGCCCTGTCGTTTGCATGGCCTTTTTTTTTTTTCCCGTGTCTCGTGCGGCGATAGTCTCGTAAAGCATCAAAACGGAGCCCTCGTTCCCAAGCGAGCGCGCTGAGCGCTGCCTCTGCCTCCCTTGCAGGCCGGGCCGTGGCGGCGCTGGAGGGACGTGCGCGCTGGCTGCCGCGGGGGCTCTGCAGCGGCGCCCGGGAGCAGCCCCAAACCCAGCCGCGGGGTAAGGCTGAGCGTTGCGGGGGCTCTGACGCGTCCGACGCTTTAGCTCAAAAAGTAGAAAAAGTGCCGATAGTTCAAAAGATTCGGACCCCTTGTGAAAGCTTCATGAAATTTCTAGGTGCCCGTGTTGAGATGCATGTTAGTGCCCCTGATTTTCTGAGAAGGATTTCTGGTCTCTGATCCACACTGAAAAACTGAGCATTAAAATTAGCAGTAACGCTTTGGCTGTCAACAAACCCTGTAGTAAAATTTCTTCCTTGGAAATTTTCCAAGGATTTCACCTTCTAGTAGGTCATTTGAGGCTTGTCCAGTGCCCAGGCCCGCGCCGAGGCCCTTGGGCGTGCGCGGGACCCAGCGGCGCGGCCCCACCAGCAGGGCTGGCGTTCAGGAGCGCAGGATGAGCTGAAGTCCTGCTGCATCCTCGGGCAGACCCAACCAGGCTCTGCAGGAGACAGCCCGAATCCCTGGCTGAGTTCAGGTTTATGAGAAGCTCAGGTACAGGTCAGGTTGTGAAACTTCTCAGCGCTAATAGATGAGGAGCGCCTATAGGGCCATAATCGGATAGCCTATATAACTGCTTGCCTTCTTGACCCACTGATACTAGATGAAAAGTACATGCAGCTGTGAAGTCTTCAGCATACAGCTGTGTTCAACACTTAGCAGAGTTGCATTGGATGAGACTAAGGGTGTCTTTAAGTGTTGTGTCCCCAGCGGTAGACAGTAAAGGAAGGCTCTTATGTTTTTGCAAAGGCCAATGGGAGCAGTGAGCAATG
Source organism: Tinamus guttatus (assembly GCF_059628265.1). Classification (NCBI taxonomy): domain Eukaryota; kingdom Metazoa; phylum Chordata; class Aves; order Tinamiformes; family Tinamidae; genus Tinamus; species Tinamus guttatus. Next base: position 452,340 of record NW_028288632.1, read on the forward strand.
CCAAGTATCTAAGGAGAAATACAAAAGAGGGTAAATGTTGAGTGTTTCTTTCCTAGACTCCTAGATTGTTTACTCCTTCTAATGCAGGAGCACTTTATTGTAGTCCACGCAGTTCCTGCTACCTCTGAAGGGAGCTTCTATTACTCCCTTTCCAGGCTGAAAGGGGCCTGGTCTGTCAAATTTTCTTATATGGAGTCATTCCACACCTCTGATCATCCTTTCAGCTTTCTCTGTACCTGTTCTAGTTCCACTGTAATGATTTTCAAGATGAGGGGTCACTATTTCACATGCTCTTCAAAATGCTGGCGTCAGGGTTTCATGCAATGGCAAAATGATGCTTATGTGTGGGTCTGTGCGCCCTTCCTAATTATTGCTAATACGCTGTTTGCCTTTTTGACACTGAACGTTTTGTTGAAATGCTCTGTGAACCCCCGAGGACCAACTCCTCAGTTATTAGCCCCATAATGGTTGGCTCGGAGGCTTTTTACATGTAAACTAGAGTTGTTTCTTGCGTGCGTGCGTGTGTGTGTGTGTGTGTGTTGCTTTATATGCATAGGATTTCACTGGCTCTGTCATTGACTCGGTCTTTTGCAGCGCTTCCCATTTAGTCCTCTTATCTATGTTTTTGAATAACTTACTGTTGTCAGCAAATTAGATATCCAACCCATTTTCCAGATCATGATTAATCCACTAACCTGTACAGATCTTTGCAGGATGCATGCCATTGTTGGCTTTAAAAAAGAAAAGAAGATTCTTGCACTGTGAACTATATTATAACAGTACGTTGTGTATAGAAATTTTCCATTTTTATATTTTGTGTGTTCAAAAGTGGACGTGAAAATTAAGGGTTTAATCTTCGTCTACCAGCATCTGGTAGCTCCTACCTCCAGATAAGAAAAGAATCCTGCAGTTCATGATAAAGTTTAATTCTGCGATGTTCTAGTGCGGCATATTGGATTTTTTTTTCCAGTAGTTCCAATTGATATTTTAAAGTAATTTAATTTGATTAGGGAAATAAAATCACAGCAGTTTGGGAAGCCAAGTTCTGTAGATTTAATATTGCAAATATGTGCTCTGGGTGTCGCTGCTTGAGCAGGGGGTTGGACTAGATGATCTCCAGAGGTCCCTTTTGACCTCTACCATTCTGTGAAATATACAGGCCTTGGGTAAGACTTGGCTTCCCTTACCTGGCCTCAGTTTAATACATACTTGCAAGTTTTCAAAGTTGATGATGCTGTATTTCTTTTTGCTCCTTAACCAACTTTTTGTTTGTAACAGGCCGATCTACTTTAAGGGTACCTGGACACAAGCCTACAGACTGGGAGAAAAGGTTTTTGTTGTGGGCAGGCCATTTCAAAAAAGCAGAGGATATACCAGAGACTGTCTCGTAAGTGCCAGTTTTGAAGCTATAAAGGGGACAGTGTGTCTGCAGGAACGCTTTACTTGAGTGCAACTCCAGAACAGCTTTTCTTAAAGGGAGTAGGTTTTCTCGTCTGAAAAAAATGCACAGTACCAAGGACAGTTCTGATTTTTCCCCAGAAAAACTGATTATGTCGGAAACTGATAGAGTTAAAATCTCATGATGTTGTGATTGCTGCACTGTCCCGTAGATGAGGGAACCCAGGCAATTCTTGGGAGAATTGTGGAGATGGATTTCTTTCAATATGTCACTTCTCTCATTAGAGAAACATCACAAATCAATTACTTTTATTCTGCTTCCCATCAAAAAACCTTATGGAAACATTAAGCCTTTTTTTTTTTTTCCCCTAGTGTTTTTCATACTATGTAAAGGTCTGTTTTTCTGAAACTTTCGTGACTTAATTAAAGAATAACTGAAAATGTATAATTTAAAATACTTATCAATGAATGTCTGGAGGGTTGGAGGTTCCTAAGAAATAGTTAAAAGCCTCCCGAATGAAAATAAATCATTGTCAAAATCTCTCTTCTGCTGGTGGAGTCCTATTACCGATGCTTTGCTCTGTGTGAGATATGGGAAATAAAACTGGCTATTCTAGTTTATCTGCTACATACTCTAAAATTAAGATCAATTTTAACCAAAAAAGCAAAAGGGAACAAATATCAGTTAAAAAAAAATCCTGGTGATAGGATAGTTATTTTTGAAATTTTTAAAAATATATATAATGTTATTTTATATATATTATATATATGTTTAAAGGAAACAAACAAAAAACAGTTTACTTTGTGCTATTAAGGTAAACAAACTACGTAGCTGCCCTCTAAAGATAATTTATTTATCTGAATACAGTTTGTGGAATTGAAGAGCCATCTGTATCTTACATTTTTCTAAAATGTATCATAATTAATTAAATAGTTAAAATGATTACTCCGTTTTATATTAAAGCATTTGCTTAAGCCTTTATGTATTTCAAAAGTAATTTTAAATTATTAAAACCTATTAATTTTCAGCATGTATATTTTTAAGTGCAAGATAGCAGTCATGAATGTTTTTGAGAAGATAGCCATATCATGCTGAGAGAAGTCATTGGCTGAACATCTTAAATCATAGTTTGTTAGGAGAATGAAAAAGTTTATGTTAAAACATTATTCTTTTTTGCAAGTGCAAAAAAAATTCCTTCTCTCTACCTCCTTTTTTTTTTCCCAAGCTTCATGTTACTTCACATATTATTAGCAAAATGTCATATATTAATAGCAAAACCAGTTCACTTGGAAGGTAAATTTAACTGCTAGTTCTGTACCTCATTAAGGTATTCTTTATGTTTGGAAATCTTATCCTCACATTCATACTTTGAAACCAAAGTATAATATTTCCAATTCTCCGGGCCTATGGGATTTTTACCAGCTTGAACTGTCGTGAATCCTTCAGGATTTTTTTTTTCTCCCCCAAGCTCAGGGGTCAAAACGTGACAGAAGATTCTGTATTCACTGGTGTTTGTATACAGTGATAGTCTCTTGATACTAGCCATGTTAGCTTTGACATCTAATTATCTGTTTCCTTTAAGTTTAAACAGGGAGAATATTAGATTTCCTCGAGAAGGGAATCTCTGCTTGAAATTCTTCAAGAAGCATTATATGTACAGAATATAGGTCTCTGGTTGTTTTGGAAAGCATCTGAAAATGTTGCACCTCATTGGCCCTTCTTGCACTGGTATCCCTAATATCAGCTTTAAATTTGCTATAACTGCAATGTAGTTTGTGTAGAATGATCTTCAGGGTTTAGCCCAGCATAAATGTCCTGTTGATACTTGTAGCTCATCCTATATTCAGTTGGAAGGCTTTAATGAGTGATATTGGAGCTGCTGGCATGTCTAGATAAACACACTGAAATGTAAGAAATATTTAAAGGAGTCTTTTGTCCAAAACCAATACCAGAAAGCTGGCAGTGCTCCAGGCCTCCTCAGTGTGTTAGGAAAACAGATGACCTTAAGAAAACAAATTACCTTAAGCCTACGGTTCTGTTTACTTCAGCAGAGGGAAGTAGTAGGGTTTCTTTTATGAAATTCTATTAAGTCTGACAGTAGCCCATGTTATATTGGGCAGCCACTGTTAAACCTATGAATAGCATTACTGAATCCTGTAATAGGGGAAGCCTTCTTCCTGCAAAAGGAATAGACTACATCAGAAATTCCACTATTTTGAACCTCATGGTGTGGGGGGGAAAAAACCCTGCTAATCAAGGATAATGACTTTCTCTGCCTAAGATACTCTAACAGTTAAATGAAATGTATTTTATTCCTGCTGATAAATGCTTTTTTACCATGCTCCTGCTGGTGTTCTAAAAAATGTTGAAGTATATTCTAGTTCAAACAGGAATTGGTTACTTGTTGCCTTTCCAGATGTTAGAAAGTGGAGGTGAGCACAGAAGGGAGAAAGGTGCTAGTAATAAGAAAAATATCATATTAGTAAGAGCATCCTTTTCTTTTTGTAGCCCACCACTAGTCAACATGAGTAATAAAAATAATTTGACTGCAAGGCAAGAAGCCTTCAGTATTTAAGTGATCTAGGAAGCTCTCTGACCATTAAATAACTGAAAATTAAAAATGTTTCCTGTGTTTCCAACCTTAGCAGGAACTTATTTTATTACTTTGATTAAGTATCTCCCAAGGAAACTGGGATGAGACTTCCCATCCTTCTAAAGCCTTTTTTAATTTTTAGTGAAAAAAGCCAAGGACTGTTACTACACAAGATTACCTAGCTCGCATGCTAGCAGAAATCAAAGGGCCAGCCAACAGTTGCTTTGGATCCTTGATAATAAGTTATTGTTGGTTTCTCTCTCTCTCTTTTTTCTCCCCTTTTTTTTTTTCTTGAGGATTGAAACAATCAGAGCAGCAAAGACCACCTTGCGTGTGAAGTTCAGCTATGTAATGATTGCCTTGACAATCCTGGGCTGTGTGGTCATGGTGATTAGAGGGAAGCAGGTAAGCAGAATTTGGGATTATGAGTGGAAATAGATCTTTACAAACTCCTCAGCTCATCCTTTGGATTAGTAGTTAATACTGGTGGGGTCTTTTTTCATTATATCATTAAGCAAAAATTAAAATGAGTCCTACTCTTTCAAAAGTGACCCTTGCTGATTAATTCACAGGTCAGAAAAAGGTCATAGTGCTCTATGGCTTGTATGGTTCCTTTAAAAGTAGGTTTTTTTTGTCATATTTAGTTTTATCTTGCACAACTTGATTTTACTGATAGACTTGCAAAGAGACCTTCCTGTTATGAGTACCTAGTAGGCAATAAATGTTCTTTGGGCCAATGGAATCCACACAATTCATTGTATGAAACTATCCCAAATGCCTCTTCATGTATGTACTGCAACATTCATAGAATCAATGTAATGAAAATGGCAAATGGTCATGTTTCCCACAAATGGATTGAGAAGTCTCAGTCTTTTTAAACCATGGGGAAAGGGTCCATAATAATTCTGCGCCCTTAAACTGCATTAGAAAATACTGTCTTCCTGTAGCTTGCAAGAAGCAGCTTTTTCCCAAACTACTTTCGTTAAATCAGGAAGATGTGCACTTTATGGAAAAACTCCAAGTCCTGCAGATGCTGAGCATCTTTCACTTGCATAGAATTTGTCAAGAAATCCAGTATATTTAGTATGTGGCAGGACTAGCCCTATGGTTTCATTTCCATTGTATGAAGTAAGTTTGTACTTTAAGGTTGAACTGCAGCAAAGGATAGTGGTATTGGTTTTCAACAGAATTAGTTAAAATTTAACTTCCTGGTACTTCTGTAAAGAAATTTGGAAGAAATAGGAAGGCTTTTTTGTGCATCTTATAGCAAGCTGAAAACATTTTCCTTCTGAGCTTTAGTCTCAAAGTCAAGAAACACAGAAATAGTTTGTGCAGCTTATTGTCACCCTGAATTTAAAATAAAAATATGAGGATTACAGAAACACAGTCCTTTTTAGGACGATTGGAAGTAGACGGCTAGCGTAAAACACCTACATGTGCAGAACAATATTTGTGTGCTGCCTTTCTCCCAAGCTGCTACTCCAGTTACAATATTTAGCTGTTTTTATAGACTGTGTGCTAGAGAAATTATATCAAAACAAGTTACAGTCTCATTACCAGCATTGTAAACTGTTGAAGTGTGAAATTTCTACTTGTCAGCATTGCTCTTATCAAAGTAAAAAGGACACAGCTTTCTGCAGCAGAACACCTGATCGCTTTTTCTCTGGCTTTAGGAGAGAGATCAAACTGCAATTCCCAGAACATTTTCCTCTTAGGTTTGAGTGGTATGAAAGCAAACAGTGGAAAGAGAGGTTAGGGGCAGAGCTGCTTTAAGACCTTTGTTTTCACAGCATCTGGACTCTATTATATGTAACTTCTGATTTTTTTTTTCAGTATCTCTGACCTTTGAAGACCAGAGATTAATATTAAATACTGTCCAGAAACACAGAATACATCCGCTAGTGCCATTAAAAGAAAGGTTTATTGTATTCCCAGAGAAGTAGAGAGTTTAACTCAAAATAATTTCTGCATTGTTTATTTTAACTCCTTTTCTTCCTAGCATTAAAGTTGACAGAACTGTGCCTTAGTAAATTTGGGTAGATATTTTGTAAACTATTGCTTCAAGTTTTATCTTTGTGGTCCTCCAGGTAACACTTTCTGCTCTTCTTTTGTCATTTTGTAGGCTGTGAAAAGGCATGAATCTCTTACAAGCATAAACTTGGAGAAGAAAGCACAATGGAGAAAGGAAGCTGTTCCAAGTACATCTGCTAAACCCTAGAGGAAGAAGAAAGAAAGAAACCAAGAAGTGGGGAAGAAACAACATAGCTTTCAGCACTGGGAGGCTGAATATAGTTGTACTTTTCCTGTATGCTGGTTCTGTGCTTGTGTTCAAGAATCAATGAATACATTACCTTGTAGCCATTAAAAACAGAAACATTATTTTCCTCCTGGCAACCTCCCTCTTTCTCAAGGTTAGAAGAACAGGACAAGAGAACAAACTGGATAGACAGAATAGTTGTTTCCCACACATCTTATGCCTAAGACCAGCTATCTTAAAGCCTATGAGAGCCATGTCTGGGCTCTTGCTACCAATTTCCTTCACCAGGTCGTATGCTCTTACTTACCACTTGGAATAACTAGGACATAAAAGAAGCATTCATTTGGTTTCCACTTGTAAAAGTAGATGAGAGGAAAAGCGGGGGGGGGGGTGGGAGGGAAAGGTTTTCACAGGACAGGCACCCACTATCGCTATCTTGTGACTTGGGTATGTGACTTCTTTAGCCCCTTTCAGGAAGAAAGGGGCTGCACGTACTCCTCCTTGGCTAAGAGAGAACAATTATTAGGGTAGTCCCTGAGTCAGAAATAATTAATATTGCATTAATATTAACAGAATGAACAGAAGTTATGAGGAAGCTTGCTTGCATGTTTTCAGTCCAATATATTCTGACTCTGTTTAAGTGAGAGATTACTCACAAGTACAGGACTGTGTGAGAAAGTGATTGAGGCATTTCTAGTTTTGGCTACTAAGCTTTTTTTTTTTTCCTAAAATTTATTTATATTTATTCCTTTAAAGTTCCCATCTTTGCTTTCATAACATTAGCCTGTCTACAAGAAGAATTATTTATTTCACATTGTACCTCAAGCTTTAGAAACAGCAGAGCCCCAAACCTGTGAAGTGCTACTCTGAACAGTCCCCTTTCTGGCATTCATCCCAGAACAGCTGCATGCTGTTCATGCTGAACAGCCTTCAACTGGAGACGAGTGTTTTTTTCTCTTCCTTTCAGCTCCTTTGGAAGAAAATATAAATGGGGACTGTCGGGACTTCCAGAGCATGTTATTTCCCAGGACTAACTGCTTGCTAGAGACTCTAGAAGCTAGAGAGACTTGTATGCTTGCACAGATGCGGTTTGTAAACGTTCTGATAGCAGGAGACAAGTATTGCTTGAACCATCAGTCACTACTAAAGGTTAGCAGTATTTCTTAAGAAAATAAAAGCCCTACAAAAACTATGAGGTGTCTTTGTAATTGGCAAAGCAATGAGAAATCCAGCACAGACTTCTCTAGGGCCTTGTCATTTTCTCTAGAGATAGAAAGCAACTCCTACAGTACATATTTTTATTGATTACAGTGTGAGTACCACGCATATGGATGAGCTGTAACCTTTAGATGTCTCTGAGACCTGCTACCAGTTTCTCCCTAAGATCACCATCACTTTGTATGCTGTCACTCAAAATAAATAGGCTCCCACAGATTTTCCAATCCGTTAAGTTTAAGTACAAGTCATGTTTAAATCCACTGCAGGTAAGACAGCTCTGTTTACATCACACTGGTAAACCCAGGATGTGAGAATCAAAAAATCTTCCCAGAACATGTGCATGTGTTTGTGTATATTTAAACAAGACCAAAAAGGAGAACATGAACTGTAGACAGTATTTCAGGTTGTCATGAAGAGAAACTTGTATGTGATTTAATTTATGCTTGCTAATGGCAGAGCTTAAAACCATCCATCTCTGAGAAGCAATCCCCTTTCAATACACATCTGAGTGCACTATGAACAGAATTATCATGCACCTCATCTGGTACTGACATAAATCTGTTTGGACTAATTCAGCTAGTAAAGCATTTCATATAAAAATGTCTACCACTTAGAACACAATAGTTCAGAGCAGCATCAGTCATCAGCTTTTCATTTTACTTACATATCTGAACACTTTATGCCTTGTTTACCCCAAAATCGAACTCAAAGGTTTTATAGAAGCTCTGTGTCATGTATCCTTTCCTTCCATCAGTCTGATATCTGCCATTTCAGGATCTATCATTGTGCCTCACTGCACACATTTGCATTTTCTTTCAGCTTCAACATTAGCTCCAGAGTTCCCATTAGTTTCTGGCCTAAGTGGCTGGTTTAGTGGACTGGAAAACTTCTTGATACATTTTGCATCACCTGCTTGGCTTCAGCCTGCACTATCTTAGCAGTGACTAATTCAGAATATACTACCTCCTTAGAACAGTATTTCACTTTCTCCCTTTTGCCAGGTCTGCAGCACAATTCAGGGTAATATTTATTCTCAAAAGTAGAACTTTTAACCTACATCTTAGGCCTTATTGTTCTATATGTTCAAGAGGCAACAAATACATCCCACTGCAATGATAAAATGGACAACCTGAGCCTCAGCAGAGCACGTGAGAGCCCTGTGGACATGCGTGTACACAGAGAGGTCTGTTTGTTTTCCTACTAAGACTTGGGTATTTGAAGGAAGACCGTACTACCTCCTGGCGAACACTAGCATGGGAGGGTATTAATGTTGTATAGTGCTGATCCCAGAAGGAAGTAAACCTCAGTGGAAGGCATAGGAAATTACTTAAAGCTGGCACAGAGATGCAGACTTTCCAGAAGAAAGCTGTTCTGAAAACCATCAGGGAAACACAGATGTGCATCACCATCATCACATTCAGGACTAGAAGATGAGATTTGGTTCTTCAACAGTATCATTACTGATAGTTACAGAAAAAAAAGCAGGTTCAAAAGAACTTAATGTTTTCTTAGGTTAATAACTCCCTTCCTTTAAGGAAGGGACATCAACAGCTATACTCAGTTTGGATCAAGGACCAACACAGGAGCACAGCTGAAGTTTCTAGCCAGTAGTTGGCTCAAATGATTTTGTTTGTGTAGGTGGCATCTTCCCAGGAGCCCCAAACCCTGGCCCGGGCTCAGTGACTGAGCCTTCAGTAACCAGAGAATCATTATGGATTGGAAAAGACCAAGATCATCGAGTCCCACCATAAACCTTCTGCCCCCTTCCTTGCAGCCTCCTGAACCCAAGAGAGTGGCCCTACCTGCTGCGTGTCAGTGGGAGCTTCACCAGAAAAAGGGATCACAATTCCTGGCTGCTGCTCCTAGAGACACAAAACACTGAAAGGCTCTGTGGGACTGTGGACAGGACTGCTAGATAATGCCACCGAGGAGCCCTGCATCTTCTGTTAAAGCCGAGTGCAAAAGTCCCAGTTCATTACTGATGCTGCAAGAACAACTCAAGTTCCTTGTTCTCAGGAATCTTACTAGATTGGGGTGCTTTTGGAAGCTGCTCAGATAGGATCTCCAAAAGCAGATAAAACCAAATGCATTAACTTTAATTTCCAAAATAAGGGAAGCAGTAAGTACATGCAGTCACTCTTCTGGAACTGCACACTGCATGGCAGAGCTAAGAACAGACGCCAAGAGCCCTAGCAGCTCCATGCCCTATCCTCCAACCATTATACTACGCTGCTTCCTACTTGCATACAAAACAAGAGATCATTTAAAACACATGAAAGCATCCCCTGAGTTAATTCCTGTTTGCACAGCAGCATGCCTGCTAGGAAAGCAGAGGTATTGCTTTTAAAGTTTCTAACATAGAGGAGTAACACTTTGGATAGAGTAACACTGGGTATTCTAATGCCACTCTGACTGTTAATTAATATTAAGGTAAAAAGTGCCTTATTATTCAAATTGGATAATATCTCCGACCTTTTAAAATAACCTGCTATTCCCAATATTTAGCATGCTAGTACCAACTTTTCAGAGGTATTTTTCCTCTAAAGCAAAGACCTGTATCTGCGGCCTGAATGTATTTTTATTAAATGAGTAACCTTACACTACACATTTGGCTCTATTAAAATGCAAGTAGTTTGCTTGCCCTGATCAGTATGTATCGAGCAGGTCCTTTGACAAGTCTGATCTTCCTCCCATATTCACTTAACTTGCAACTTTGGTTACAGGCAGATTTTGCTACCTTTCAAGTCATCAATAATCCTAAGTAAAACAAGGCCAAGAACTGGTTGCTAGAAGATCTTGCTAGGAATACACTCAAGGAAGACCATTTAAAATTAAATAGAGACCTATGAGTTAGCCACATTTTTAATCCATTTAATGTGTGCCAAGTTAATTTTTGTATTGTTTTAGTTTTCAGTCAAAATACTAGGCAGTACCAGTCAAATGCCTTACACAGTCTAAGTATATATGACAACAACATTATTATTTGTGCCAACCAAGCCTGTCACTTCAAACAAACATACCAACATACTTATCTGCTCTGAATTCACATATCCACTGCAAAAGTAACAAACATGGGCCAAGATCCTTACACAGGAAGGCACACTATTCAGCTTAAATGGACTCTTTTTAATTCACTCATTTGGAGGCAATTGTCATTATTTTCTCAGGGAGAGGGCAAGAAGGGGGAACGCCAATGCACCACATGGTTTTCACTAGCCTGGAAAACACTTATATATATATAGATATATAGATATGTATATAAATACACACATGTGCATGTGTGTATATATATACAGGTGTGTGTCTGTATATATATATGTATATATACACACAAGTGTATATATACACAGAATATACATATATGAATATACAGAATATATACACACACACTTTGCTCAGATTTGTTTACAAAATATGTAGCATTTTTATACCATCCAATAAGAGGTACATGATTTTAAACAAATCTTATAGAAATGACATGTTATTGGAAATTTACACGTAAAAAAATCCAGCACAAAAAAATCCAAAAGCTAAAACAAGATTTTGCTACTCATCAGTGCTTCTATCACCCTTCAAGAAAGAGAAACACAGTTATTTATATGTGATGTAAAGGCAACATTGAGGGGTTTTTGTTTTTAAATTAACCACCAAATTTAACCCCCTAAAATTACAAAGAATCAAAGTCCATTTACAGATCAAGTGCAGTAAACTAAATGTTCCTTCAGCACAAAGCAGCACTAGAGAAAATAACGGGGGGAGGGAAAGTAGAGGCCAACTGGATTAGCTAGGGAGCAGCAGATGGCTTCTGCAGTGGCCACAGAGGTCGGAGTCTCCATCCTGAAGCACAGACAGAACCGAAGACTATATTTAAATAATGATCACAGAGAGCTGATGTTCAGGCCTTTGCCTAGCTTATGTCAGCAGTTTGACAGGTGATTTATCAATTCTTTATTATTATTCTGTATCCAATGGGTTGTTTTTGCTTTTGCAGTGGCTTGTCACTCAAAGGAGTCATAAGGAGGATCTTGCAGATAGTTCTGCCAACAACATTTACCACAGGTACATGACACTGCAGCAGTCAGTGGCAATTTTGAAATGTTTATACTGGACAAATGTGTGGTCCAAACGTCCAAAACGGCTTGAGGGAACACAGCCCAATGCAGGGAGGAGCAGACGGCCTGGAGGATCTATGGCGTTTACAGAAACGAAACCGTTGCTTCCGCTCCTGCGGCATCTGCCTTGCTGTGTGAAGAGCATGTCGTCAGGGTCCGCTGAGCTCAGTGAGGAGTAGCTGGCCTGCGCATCAGACACCTGTGATCCACGCAGGCTGCAGAGCCACGAACTTGCTGCTAGCACAGGGGCAGTCCACAGCTGCAAGTGGCAGATGTCATGCAGTCAGTGATGCTGCACAGACGTCACCTGCAGGAACCACCACATGTTCCATGCTAATTCACCTGAAGTCCCGTAAACAGCAAAAGGAAAATAAAATGAAATGAAAGGGCCAGGAAGATCTGGGTGGAATATTACTAACCTTTCAATGTAGTGTCACTGTTGTTGTTTAAATAAGGGATTTGATCAGGAGGATTCTGTTTCATTAGGCAAGCTGGAGGGAAGCTCCAGCTCTCGGAAATGAAAAGGAAGCTTAACACTCCTTGTGCTAAGTTTCGCAATTCAGGACTTAGTATCCAGAAGGTATTTCTTTTCAGAAGAGAAATCTGTTTGAGTCAAGCTGCATAAAAACATGGAGAGGCAGATGGGAAATTTTCAGCCATAACTACATTGTCAAAGATAGACTCAGTTGCATCAAGTCAGAACAGGCTGTAGGCCTGGTTGAGTCGTAACTGAATTGGGAACCAGAAACAGCGGCAGTTTCTCCATTCTAGAAGCTGGTTCGGCAAGTCATTTATGGGGACGTAAAAAGAGTGACATACTCACAGGTTCTTTTTTGTTGGTGGAAGGGAAAGACTGGGAGGGTTTACAAATCTCCGCAGTGCTCTGCAATCCAGCTTGGAAGCTCAGTTTTGAGAAGGGATATGGCCAGATGTGTTTGGTATTCTTAAGAACCAGAAAACACGTCCATTGTAGCCTGTTGTTGCAGGGGATAGAGAACTTACTCCATTATTTGTAACATGTTCTATATGCCACTAACCCAGGCTGGCACATACAGTGAAGTAGATTCACTGCATTTCAAGATTTAACACATCTCACTCCACCATCCAAAGAGGCATCCAGGAAAGAGTACGGGAAATGAATCAAGCTACGTTCTCAGAAAGTCTGAATGTCTTCCTGGACTGCAGGCACACACTGCAGCAAATGCACAAGAAAGGCAGCCTCATCTTGGATACCAGCAGCATGGGAGGGTAGCGGAAGAGGAATTTTTTTCCTGTAATAGGAGTAGGGAATATCACAAAGTATAGAAAGGTGCCTCAGCTCCACAAAGATGACAGTGGAGGGTTTTAAAACCTAGAGAAGAAGGGTGATTCTGGTGACTCCTTGCCAAGGAGAGGGCATCCTGCCACGGACAGCCAAAAGTTTTCCAGATGTATGTAAGAGCATGTGCACAAGGCAAGCAAATGAGCGCAAACAGGGTTATGGAAAACATCGAGAGAATCACTCCACGGGTGGCTTGTGGCTCGACAACAGGACTGGCTACATAGAGGAGCACTCAGCATAGGGACACCTCAGAGCTGGAAACCTTCCATGGGAGCCTCACACTGCTGGAAGATGTACTGCTGCTGGCTGATGTCCACCTGCGGGGCAATGCTGCTGTCTTCATCCTCCGTCCCAAAGTAGTGCTCAATCAGATCAAAGGCCTTTTGATAAATCTCCTGATTTTCATGGCTCTGTAGAAATTCAATCTTGTCCAGGCCTGCAGGGAAAAAAAAAAAAAGCACACAAGAATTACAACTCAGTAAAAGCAGATCACAGAGTCACAGAATGGTTGAGGTTGGACAGGACCTCAGGGACCTCTAGATCTCCAGAGAAGGAGACTCCACAGCCTCTCTGGGCTGCCTGTTCCCTCAAAGTAAAGAAGCTCTTCCTCACATGGAGATTTGTACCCATCACCCCCTATCCTGTCATTGGCCACCACCCAGTTTGGCCCCATTTTCCCTACATTCTGTACAAATACTCAGGTATTTGTACATATGATGATATTTATTTCAGTCTGCTGTGAACATCAGGTTCTATAACAATGCACTACCCCCTTCAGGGATTTAAAAAAAAAAAGACATCCTTGCACCACTCATGCTCTGCATAGCTAAGGAAATACAGATTGCACTACATAGTTTCCATATAAATGTATAATGTATTTCATACTTTGTCTGCATCTTCTCTCCCACTTAAATCAAGTTAAGGCTTGGATGCCTGAAAGACAAGTCCTTAGAGTCTTTTCAGCACAGACTTATAGGAGCATGTTTGATGAGAGTGTTTTCATAGTATTTT